>NC_056735.1:1976161859-1976236859 GCF_019279795.1 Protopterus annectens | reverse complement strand
AAAGATCACTTTTCCAATTGTTTTATCTCGATTATTACATTCACTACTTCTAGTGCAGTTGATTTAGACTTGGAATTCCATTTTCTACTAATTGCTATTTTGGCAGCCACTGCAATTCTGGTTCTGTACCACAGCTCAAAAACATAATTTCCTTAGTTATACCAGTTTGCTCACCCAGTATTTCTGATAGAGTAGTCTGCAGTGAATTCTTTAAGTCTGCCAACTCATTACACTTCCAAAAAATGTTTCCAATTACCCCTTTCTTCCCCAGCACACTTCCCTGCGTTTGCAATCTACCCGAGGAAGTCCTTGGAGTTTACTTGGAGAATAAAAACATCTATGCAAACACTTCCAAACAAAGACCTTAAATCAAATTGACTTTGTTGCATATTTGAAAGACCTACATATATTCTCCTCATTGGTTATATGTGAATTGTCTCATAGGCTTATAGGTATTTACTAGGCTAACAACCACAAGGGCCCTTTACGCCTACCTATGTACCCCAAAGTTCTGACACTGATACCCTTGATGAGTGTAAACAGGGGTTTGTGAGATGAAACATTACATGCTGGGGCCTGGGAGAAGAACCTTTTGTTGTCTGTGTCTATTAGAGACATAGGTGCCAAACCAGGGATGAATTTCCTGTTCCCTCTCCCAATTGTCCAAGTTGCACTTGAATTGGGTTAGGGAGGAACTCTGCTTCACATGGATGGGGAGCCTGCTCCACAGATGGGGTACTCTATAGGATACTTACCTTTGTCTCCAGTAGGTCCTATTTATATCACAGGCAAGGTTCAACCTTTTGAGTTTGTCAACAATGCCGGAGTGGGGTATTGTGTCAAATGCCTTGGCTAGGTCGAGGCACGCAGTGTGAACCATTTTTCTTGCATCCATTTCTTCCCAATCCTTTCTAACCACCGATTCTTTTAGTTATCATGTAATATTTTTATGCTCTACTAATTATTCCTTTTTTTAGCAGCAGCTTCTGTTTTAGATTCTACTAAACTCTAACAGTGCTGGGCTTTAGCTTAGGATCAATTTCTCTCTGCCTGTACTCCATCAAGCCTTGACAGGGAAGGCCATCTCTAACCTGCAGTCCAAATAAGTTCTCTGTCTCTTCCCATTATATTACCTTTCCCTCTCGATTTGCTCCCAATACCTTTCTTTGCCAGTTTTCTCCAGTAAATTCCAGCCTCCTCTTGCCTACTGTCTGTACTCCTAACTGATTGGCAGAATCTCCTTTCTCCATCCCTTTGCTGGCTTAGTTCTTAGAATGCTTTCTGCTACTTTACAAATACAGTATTCTGTATGGTTACTGTTATTCTCCTTAAGGATCTGCATTCAGAATACCAGTCTCTCCTTGTTTCTCAAGCTTTTCCCCATTTCATCATCATCCCTTTCCACTTTGAATTATAGCCTTCTGATTATGTTATGTATAGGAGCCTTAACTACGTAGCTCTGAAACACCTTTCAAATCAGGTAGTCCCAAACTACCTTGTTCTAGTGGAAGATCAGCTTATCTCATTTGACTTTTGCAGTCTTCCCCCTTCCAGATAAAAAAATCTTCAACTCTTTACTGTTCTCCACAACTTCTCCTCTGGTCGAGGAAAATAATCGAGTTGCTGGCTACTGAGACTTGTCTGCATACATCAACTGGACATAAGCTGATTTAAGTATATTTTCTGCACTTATTTAAGATTTGAGTGAGTAAATATTGTGTGTCTTGCATTCAGTAAATATTGTGTGTGTCTCTGAACCTCTGCAGTAGTTCCCCACCCCCCCTCCCTGTTTCTTGTTGTGGTGTTAATCTTGGGTGGCTTTTGAATTGCCCGCCCCTGCTGTAAATCTCTTTTTGCATACTCCTCCTAGACCCATCTCATTCGCTCACTCAACTAAGTACAGTGAGATCATATTTTGATTTTGGATACTCTTACTAGTCCCATCTCCTCTGCAGTGTACAGAGAGAGCACTTGGGAAGGGCATTCCCCTGTAGTATCTTAATCTGCTCCGTTTCCTCCATCTCAAAAAAAAAAAAAAAAAAAAAAATTTTGCACTTCATCTGCCTTACTGTATTTGTGTTTCTTCCTACTTTATTACCTTATTTTGCTTTTGCCTCTTTTAACATTTTAAAGTGGAACCTGTGTGTTGAGAGACAGCCTTACAAGACTATCTGCAAATATATAGAGCTGAGTATATTTTTCTGTATTATAGAGCTAAATTGTTGCTTAGATATCCGTTGTCTTACTGTTATGCAAATATACAGAGATCAGTATATATTTTTTTGGTTTTATAATTTGCACTCTGATTCCTCACACCTCTGTTGAAACTGGTCCCCCCCCCCCTGCTCACTGTTCTTGGTTGTAGTTTAAAGTTTGTGGCTTTTGCAGTGCCCGCCCCACTGTAGATTTGATCTAGGACACTCCCCCAGTCCCATCTCTTTACCGCATTCTACCTAATAAACCCTTTCTGCACTTGCTTTTAGTCCTTTTTAATTTAATTACATTTTTTCAAACTGTGTGCGGACTAATATTGCTACATACACAAGTGTGCCAGCTTGCACTGCATGTGAATTGTTTTTACTACTGCTTTTGCTACTTTTCTGAAAAAAAAAAGTATCTGCTTTTACTGTATTTGTGTTTCTTCCTACTTTATTTTGCTTTTGCATCATCTTAAAAGTACTCAATTGTATTCATTACTGCTTGGTGTATCTCATTCTAAGCCTTTTAGTTTAAGCACTTGGGCTTCAGACCAGTTGTTTTACATTAGGAAGGTTTGTGGCCTGCACTGTGGTGGCAGGACAGGTAACTTACATCCTTCTAAGTTGGGAACTGCTGATTGAGGGCTCAGTGTCTGTTATTCTAAAAGTGTATTAGTTCTGGTTTAAGCACTTGGGCTTCAGGCCAGTTATTTTACATTAAGAAGGTTTGTGGTCTGCACTCTTGTGGGAGGAGAGGCTGGACTCTGCCCTTCTGAGCTGGGAATTTCTGGTTAAAGGCTTATAGTGCCTGCATATTTGAACTGTTTCTTACTGAAATTGGTACACCTTGTTTGCTGTAGCATAGACTAGATCCAGGCCTGCTGAATCTAGCTTTGTTTGTATGCTTGTTGTTTGTTTGCTTGTTATTTCCCTGAAACGCTAATTCCACCTAAAACGCGGCTTTTCAGCGCTTCTGTGGATCCCTAGTGATATCTGCATTGCTTACTGTACTTATTTCCTTGTTTCACTTGAAAGTAAGTTACTGTTTGTCGTTTTTGCATTTAAGTTACCTGTAACACATTGCATTTAAGTTACCTGGCACTTGCTCACTAAAGCAATTATATAAGTCAACACTACAAAATTAAAAGCACTACACCCTCACAAACTCCCCTTGAGTACCTTGTTCCCCATTAGCCCTTTTTATTCAATTATAAAGGAAATCCTAATACTATTCTAGCATGTCCAAAGGTCAGTTGTCAATCTCCTCTCCGGTCCAGCTGGTGAATCTGGGAATCTTGAGGCAATGTTACAACTGCCTCATGTACACAGACAACCCTCTCCTCCTCCCAACAAATTCCAACACATGTGAGAGATGCAACCATATAGCCATACTGGAGGCTAAGCTCTCTCAACTCAGTACTGGCGAAACCAGTCAGGAGGAGAAGGAAACCACACTCACTACAATTCCAGTCTCACATAGACCTACCACGACAGCAAACCAAACACATAAACACACAAAAACATACTCGGAGGCTCTAAATAAAAATCTGCCTAAGCAGCAGAGACCTCCAAAGCAGACACCCAAGCAACCGCTACCCCAAAACAAAACACGTGCAACACATAGCTCACAAAGCCAGTGTGCCAAACAGTCACAGCCCTTAAGGCTAAACAACACACCTGATGCACTTGTAATAGGTGACTATCATCAGGCACACTGACGTCCCGCTCACCAGGCTGAACAAGGAGAAGGTCACGGTGAGTTGCCTGTCGGGTGCTAGGATCCGCCACATAACACAAGCACTCAGGTCACTCCAAGGCAAGTACAAATATGACTCAGTCATTGTCCATGCTTGTGTGAATGACCTGAGACGTACCTCCCTGAACTACATGAAAAGAGACATAGAGGAGCTCTCTGAGCATGTAGCCCAGGCCGGTATGACCCTGACCTTGAGTAGCATCTTACCCTCACCAAGAATGATGCCACAATATGAAGACAAGATGATCAATTTCAACAATTGGCTTAAGTATTGGTGTCATTCAAAGGGGATCCAATGCCTGTCAGCTTGGGATGACATGCTCGACAAGCCACGATGCTTCGCTAGGGAAGGCTTGCACCTGTCACCCCTGGGCTTTCGGATATTGGCAAAGGCTCTTGCTACCCCCATAGTGCCTTTTTTAGGCAAGGCTCAAAAGACAAACCCACCTCCATAGGTATCACAAGGGATAAGAAACCAAGAGTAATGCTACTCAATGCCAGAAGTCTAAACCTCAAGATGCATGCACTCGAAACTCTCCTTAGCATGGAGAACATCGAGATCTGTGCAGTAACAGAAACCTGGTTCAAGGCTCCCGAGAGCACCCCAGCACTACCAGGTTATACCTCACACCATGCTTTTCGGCCCCAAAACTTGGACCGAACCACAAAAGGAGGGAGAGTATCAATATTCGTCAAAGATACCCACACCTCCAGGTTGGTGGCACAGCACGAAGCATCAGAGACTATCCATGTGCAACTTACAGTGGGTAAAACTGCCTTCCAGTTTATAGCCTGCTACAGACCACCCTCCCAAACCCAGGAACCCCACTCAGCCTTCCTGAGAACACTGGAAAATATGAAGGTCTCTCCAAACACCATTATATTGGGCGACTTCAACTACCCAAACATAGACTGGGAGCATTACTCTAGCTCCAACACCCTAGCCCAAAGGTTCCTAGAATTTATAAACTCAAATACTATGGAACAACTTGTTACCACTCCCACAAGAGGGGAAAACATACTGGACCTGATCATCACCAACATGGGGACTCTATGCTCCAGACCAGAAGTGTATCCCTCATTGGTAAGATCAGACCATAAACTAATCTCACTGGATATTCACATCCCGACTCCACCTCCTGCCCTGAAAACCACAGTGAAAAACTTCCCTAATGCAAATTTCACACTCCTCAAAACCGAGGTGGAATCCTTCAAAGCCCCCGGGCCTGTGGAAAATACGGCCCAGACCGCAGAATCCTTTATAAACGCATTCTATGAACACCTTCAGAAATGCATGGATCATGCAATCCCAAATAAAACCAAGTCCCAATCCTACAAAGGCAGACGCCCTGTCTGGTGGACCCCAGCCATAAACAAACTATACAATAGAAGGAGGAAGCTACTACATGATAGAGCAAAATCCCAAAAAGGGAAGGCATCTCTGATCAGATCTGATTAGCAAAAAACTACGGGCACTCATAAAATCGTCTAAGGCCAGTTTCGAGAGAAAAATTGCACAGGACACTAAGGATAATCATAAGGCTTTCTTTAGTTATGTTAGGAACCTGGGTGGGAATTTCCAGATATGCTCAGAAGTAGTCCAAAAGGACAAAAAATACACCAAACCCACAGACATTGCCAACATCCTAGCTGACAGGTTCAGCGCAACCCCCCCCCCACCAAAAGGGCAAATATCTATCCCAGCAGAGTGCTGCCCCCCTGACATCTCAGATGCTCAGGTAAGAGTTGCCCTCTCCAAAGCAAAAAACACAGCATCAATGGGACAAGACGGTGTTCCGGGCTGCGTCCTACATGAACTCCAAGAAAAGCTAAACCCAAACATAAAACTACTGTTCAATCTCAGCCTTACTACAGGATATGTACCCAAAGAGTGGCGTACAGCAACAGTGGTCCATCTCTACAAAGGTGGTGCCTCAACGGATCCTGGAAACTATCGCCCCATAAGCCTGACTAGCTTGGTCTGCAAAGCTATGGAAAGGATCATCATGGACCTCATAAATAAAGATATTGAGGACCTACAGACACTGGATCCTACCCAGTTCAGCTTTGTTAAGGGCAGATCCTGCCTCTTAAACCTGGTTGATTTCTTTGAAACAGTCACCAAGGCCATTGACGAGGGGAAGGTGGTCCACACAGCCTACCTGGACCTCGCAAAAGCCTTCGATACAATACCCCACTTGGGCATTATAGATAAGCTCACCAGCTTAAATATAAACCCCTATGTCACTAGATGGGTTGTAAACTGGCTCAAGGACAGAACCCACATGGTTAGAATTGCTGGAGCCATGTCAGACTCCATACCAGTTACAAGTGGCGTCCCACAAGGCTCAGTCCTGGGACCTCTCTTGTTCGGTATATATTTCTCGGAGGTACAGGCCAACACGGAAGGACTGTGGCTGACCAAGTTTGCAGATGACTGCAAACTAGGCGCCATAATCGACACTCCAGCCGACACAAGCATCCTCCAAAAGGGCCTCATAGAAACAGACAACTGGTGCCAGAGCCATGGCCTCAATCTAAACGCCAAAAAGTGTATAGTCATCCCCTTTGGCAAAAACAAAGTGCCCACAAATTACCACATAGGTGGTAATCCATTAAGTACAGAAGAAGTAATTAGGGATCTGGGGACCCAAGTTGATAGCAATCTCTCATTTGACAACCACGTGGCCAAAGTGGTTAGAAAAACATTTTATATAGCCCACCTAATCATGAAGGGATTCACATCTAGATCAGGGGAGGTCATCGTGTCTCTTTACTCATCCCTCATCAGGCCCATAATTGAGTACAATGCCCCTTTTGTGATGTACCTTACCAGACACATGCAGCAACTGGAAAGACCCCAAAAGTACCTCACCAAGAGGATCAAAGGGCTCAAACAGATGCCATATGCTGCCTGGTTAAAGAAACTCCAGCTCTACTCAGTGGCATACCACCTGCTCAGAGGCGATCTGTGCCTGATGTATAAAGCCATGTCCAACCCGGAATTAATGGACATGCTGCACCTCAGAAAATCCAAATCCCATCGAGCTACGCGTTCGAGAGACTTGAACCTCAGCACTGAAATAAATAGGACATGCTGGAGGGACGGATTCATAACCCAGAGGCTCCCTTCACTCTGGAATAAAATCCCAGTCCAGGTTAGGCAGAGTCCCTCATTGACTCTCTTCAAGAGGAATCTTGATGAGTGGATGGGAGATCGTAGGTTTACCCCGGGTATCACTTCTGTGTCACTGTTAGACAGAGGCACAGTATACTAACCTCGAAAAAGGGCATAGCAAAATTAATTTAAAATGGGTGGCGAAAGCCAAACACACTCTGGCTAGGCTTATAAATGCCCTAGGGCAGATAGCCTAGTATGAACCTATGAACCTATACCCAAATGTATTTAAAACCAAAGGGACTAAAAACATTTCACACTGCTAGTATCTTGTTATCCATATCCAAAAAAAACAGAGCTTCCAATTTCTCAGCGTTGTATTATCTTTTGTTTAGTTTCTTCCCATATATCCTTAGCTGCCACAATAGAATACTAAAAAGTATTTAAAAAATCTATACTGCTAAGTACGTCATTTTATCATATCCCCATAAATATACTGCTGAACCATGTGTGTTGGTACATAGTTTACAGCTATTCCCTTTGTTTTATCTGTATTAAATTTTGTATCCTAAAAAGACTTGAAACTGTCTCAAAATGTTCCACAACACTGAAATGTCCTCTTCTGGTTTTATCAGGTACAAAACATCATATGCATATAAAGTCAGGTTTTGACTACCACACCAATTATATCCTTGAAGTTGTGAGTGGCTTACTTTCTTTGCGAATGGTTCCAAACATAACGCAAATAAAGGGGAAAGAAGATATCCCTTTCTGAGTTCCTCTGTTCAAACAGAACTTATCAGAGAATTGCCACCCACTTTAATTTTCGCCTCTGATCCCTCATACCTCCTCCTAATCAACCTTATAAATTTTGTCAGGGGATGCAAATGCTTCCCTTGTCCTACAGAAAATCCAAACTTACTCTGTCAAATGCTTTCATTGCATCAAGGCCCACCAACAACAGTGGTATTTTCTAACATTCTGCTTCCCTCTGGATCATCAGTGTTCTGTTAATACTGTCAAATGTTTGCCTCCCCTCCACAAAACCACACTGATCCATATCTATCAATTTTAGCATCATCTTTGCTATTCTTATAGCCATTACACTTTATAATTGTGGTTTAAAACTGAAATGGGCCTATATGAAGCTGATCTGTTGGGCCTTTACCATCTTTACATATTACAACAACCCCTGCTTTCTTCCAGGATGTTGGTGCGTCTCCTCCTTTTAAAATACTATTAAAAACCTTTCTGATCTTTATCAGTTTCTTGCTT
The DNA here is from genome assembly GCF_019279795.1 of Protopterus annectens. Classification (NCBI taxonomy): domain Eukaryota; kingdom Metazoa; phylum Chordata; order Ceratodontiformes; family Protopteridae; genus Protopterus; species Protopterus annectens. The sequence continues at coordinate 1,976,228,512 of NC_056735.1, read as the reverse complement.
CCAAACTTCCACAGGAGTACCATCTATTCATGGGGACTTTCTTTTAGATTGGTTATACATCACTATTTTTTATCTCATCTCCTCCTGTTAGTAATTCAACCTAATCTACCCTCTTAACCTTGGCATATTTATTTTTTTTCTGTTGCCAGAGTCAATGCTAAAAGTTTTTGTGCTCTGGAGTTACTATCAAAAAAACAGTTGTTTAACAGCAGTCTTTCTAAACTCATGAATTTTATTGAGGTAATCCCTTATTTTCTGTTTAGCATTCTGTACTTGCTACTCCTTGTTCTGAGAGATTCCCCTATTCTACAATATTTTAACCTTTGTCAGTCCCTCTAAATAATTCTCGTTACTTCTTAACTGTATCACTCTTTCTTTCCACCCTATTTTCAAACTCCACTTTATCTCACTCTCTAGCTATATTTTCAGAAGAAATTTCTATCTTCCCCAGTAATTCACGAATAATTTCCACTACCCATTCCTTAAACTGCTCTCTTTTTAACAGACAGGTGGGGAAGGGCCAGTGTCTCATTTTTATTTCATTACCCTGTTTTTATTGGCATGTGATCTGACAGTTACTGAATGCGTACCAAAACTTTCAATTAAATGCACATGTTCCTGTGAAATCTAAGTTCTGTCTAGCCTAGCCCAGTTTTTGTATCTTGGGGAATAATACGTAAATTCACTCCGAATTCCTTCTACTGAATTCACATCTTCCATGCCAACTATTTTCGTAAATTTCTTCAAAATCTATCCCCTCTTGTTATAGCTCCCCTTCTGTGCTCCCCAAATACATCATCACTGTTTCAAATCAAATTCCAGTCCCCACCTGTAAGTAATATTCCCTGCTGAAAGCAGATTATTTCTCCCAGAATTTTCTTAAGGTCCATTATAACAGTTTTAGGTGGAATGTAAAAACATAACATTGTAATCGTCCTCACTTGCCAGTAGCCCCTTAGTACTACAAATCTACCATTATCTTTTTTCCACCTCTTCTATCACTATTGGAGCTCCTCTTGCAATTAATAGAAGTACTTCCCCCTTTCCTTTGTCCCAGATATTCTGCTGAATATCCATCCTGAAATCCTCTCTATCAAATTTGCATACTAAGTTCTTTCTAAGAAGATGTCTCCTATAGCATACTTATTTACATCCTGCATTTTTATATAGGTTCACTACCCTTTTTTTTATATACATCTGTGAGACCATTCACATTTGAAGATAGCATTTAAAGTGTTGTCATGTTATTAAGTTATTACAACAGATTTTTTTTAATGCCTAGTTTCAGCTTTTAAGTTATATGAACACACTAATGTTTGGCAGATGGATCTTTTATATAATTATTTATATCCATTTGAGCTCATGTCACATCTTACAAAACGTTTTGTTTTAGTGAAAACCCTTAAAGGAAGACTCCACCCTCCCCTACAGTTTAAGTCCATCCTCAGGTTTCTTTTCTCCCTACAATATGGTTCCAATATTGTGCAGGTACCAGAAACTTCCTTATGCTCCTTAAAACTTATTTCATTGCACTGGAATCAAAGGAAGGGAAAGCCCATCTAGTTTAAGCTTAACTTCTCACATGTTAAATGACCTGGAATTTTTTCTCACCAAATACAAGACTTTGGACATTGATAATGACTATCTTAAGCACTGTATTTCTCTCAATATTGTTCCCAAAGGCCTAAGGGTCTGCAAGTACCCTAATAATGTTACAGAGGGCTCTGATTTTTGTAATGAATTAACCTCTATTTTTGACAATTGTGGGTTCAATATAATGAAAGCTATTATTAAAAATAATGAGAGATTAATGGAAAAGTTGCAATATGACATTGAAAATATTAACAAAGCCATTTTAAATGATTTATTGTATACAGTTGAAGCTAATAGAGTGAAATATCAGGGTGTGTTTAAAAATGTTGATGCAAAGTGCAAAGAGATACAAAACAGAAAGATAGGTAAAATCAAAAGGGACAAGAAGAGTATAAAACCAACACACACTACCCAAAACCAAAACTACATTTAGGAATAGTTATGGTAATTGGGGAGGGAAGAAAGACATGATTGTGATTGGGGTGAACTTGAATATGAAGAAGAACAAGAACAAAATTTTGAACCAGAGGAATACCCACCCCTCTAAGATCAGAGAGACTAATGAACCAAGACAAAGTCTATTATAATTCAAAAAACTACAGGGGGAGGGGGGGGAGGCAATTTCAGACGAGACAACAGACTTGGAATTAGTTGATGGTATTACCAAAGACATGTCTACTTTTACCTACGATGGTTTTAACATTTTCAACTATTCCAAAGTCAGTATAGACAAATCCTGGTTTGACTTATTTTCAAAGGGATTTACCTTTATTCCCACCCAAAAAATGGACATATTCAAACTACTGATAGACATAAAGTTATTCATTCGGAAAAAGAATTTAGAATTGTTCTTCAAAGGTAGAAACTTAGATTGTGATGTTAATCAATTGAAGCGTAATAGTACATTCAACCCCCCCACACACCCTCAGCTCAGAAATTTTGAGCTAAAATTGGAAAATGAAATTAGAACTAATTTAACAACGAAATATTTCCATTCTAATTTAACGTACGATGAAAAGAATACCTTAAGAACTATTAGCAACAATCGTGATCTGAGGGTTATGAAACCCGACAAGGGTGGTGTTGTTGTAATGGAGACAATACAATACGAAGGAAAAATGCTGGAGTTGTTAAATGATTCAGAAAAATATACTAGGGTCTCGATCAATTAGGTTAATATTGCCTACAGAAAGATTCAAGGCTTATTACATGACATGTTGATGGAAGGATCTATTGATCAAGGTACTTATAGATACCTGGTGGTTGAGAAACCAAAAATCCGTGTATCTTTGGGATCCCCAAAGTGCATAAAAACAGCCGTGATCCACCGCTTAGACCAATTGTGTCAGCTGAGGGCTCAATAACAGCCCCTTTAGCGAAATTTGTGGATCACAAAGTGAAAAATATTCTGGAAGGCTGTGACAACATTTTGAAAGATTCATGGGATCTCTTGAGGAAAATTAAGCCTACCTTATACACTGACAATGTTGCCTTCGGCACAATGGATGTTATTGACTTATTTGGATGTATTCCTCATGACACAGGGTTACATTGGTTTGAGGAAAAGCTAGTTGCAAGCAAAAGGTTGACTCACACAGATTTTAGAAACACCTTAACCTTGATGGAAGTAGTATTGAAAAATAATTTTATCTACTTCCAAGGAGAATATTTCAAACAAGAAAAAGGCGTTGCAATGGGTGCACACTGCGCCCCAGCCTATGCCAACATTATTATGGCATATTGGGAAGAAAAATATCTTCTAAATTCCCCACTTTTAAATGAATGTGTTTTATATACAAGGTTTTTGGATGATCTATGCTTTTTCTGGAAAGGGAGTAAGGAACAATTTTCGAACCTCTTTGTTTATTTAAACAACACTTCTAGTTTTTTAAAATTTACTAGTAATTTTGACATTCAAGAATTGAGATACCTAGATGTTTGTATTGAGAAGAAAGATGGATCTTTCACATCACGTATTCACAGAAAGGACACCTTCTCTAATTCTTACTTGCATTACACCAGTTGCCATCCCGCCCATCAGAAGAAAGGGGTAGTAAAAGGGCAACTGGTGAGGCTGAGTAGGATGACTTCGGACAATGAAGTTTTCTTTGAAGAAAGCAATTTTTTAAGGAATCTATTTATCAAGAGAGGGTATCCATTAGAACTTTTTAACAAAGTGATGGATGAAGTAAATATCAAAAGAAGTGATTCTTTTGCCCCTATTTTGGGCAAGGATGAGAACTTGGTTTTAGTTGAACAGCATGAACAAAAGAAGGGAGAGAATAGGTCAGGACTTATTACCACCTTTTGTCAACAATCAGCATTTTTAAGAAACATTTTCTCTAGGGAATGGAATAGCTTTTCCAAATTTTCTGATTTAGAACATATTTTTGACAATGATCCATCTTACATTTACCGTAAAGGTAAAAGTATTAAAAATATTTTGGAGGCAGGTCAGAAAACTAATTCTATTCACAACAGTAATAGATCAAAGAAAGGACTATACAAATGCGGAAAATGCAACTATTGTACACACTTAATTTGTGGAGACACACTTTATTTAAAAGCGAGAAACATGACTTTACATCTTAACACCTTCGCCAACTGTGACACTATAGGAATCATATATATAGCCATTTGTAAAATGATGTTCGTCCTTCTATGTGGGCAAGAGTGAGAGAAGGCTTGTGCAGAGAATATATGAGCACCTATATGATGTCAGGGTAAGAAATGAAAAGAACGCCTTAGCAAGCATTCAACAAAATGTGAGACCCCTGGATACCAATTTTTTATTTTGGAGGTTGTCCCCACTAACCCTAGAGGTGGCATGTGGGAAACCCTTATTGAATACAAAGAATTGTATTGGCAACTCCTTCTTGATGCAAATAGGAAATTAGGGCTCAATGAAATGGTGTCGATAGCCCCAGTATTAAAACTGAGGGCTGCAAAACTCTAATTTTATATATATATTTTTAAATTGTATTACATATATTATTAGTACAAACAATGAATCTTTTAAATACTTTTTAAATTTTTAAAATGTTTTTAATATTCACTATTTTGTTAAGGAAAATGTTTTCTATTTTAAGATGTATTATTAATTCATACCACTAGATGGCTTTACTACCTTATTTATTTAAATACACCTTTTGTGAAAGACAGTATTTAAGTCATCAAGTTTATTAATTACAATAAAAGTATTTTTATCATGTTTTTAATATACAACTTTTACATGATGAGTTTAGTTATTGTAGAAGTTTAAATCTTTGTATTTTAACTTTATGGCTTTATGCTTAAAAATTTTATGCATTCTTGCACTTTAAGCACTTTACAATACGATTGGTCAATGCAGTGATGACAGAATTCAAATGGTATATAAAAACACTAATTAAACAATATGGCCAGTATTACTGATGAAGTTGGGGACGAAAACGTTTGTTGGATACGTTATGGAGTGTATTTTCTTGTGATCAGCGTTTATCTGGAGTGTTGAAGTGTCTTTGTGGCTGCTTTTGGAATAAAAGCATTTATATACTTTCCAGGATCAGGATTTATTTGTGCTTGGTACAGTGGTTTTCTACTTTTACAAGTTTGCTGATTTTTCCACTTGCTCGTTGATTTTTTATCAGATTTTTTTTAATGCCTAGTTTCAGCTTTTAAGTTATATGAACACACTAATGTTTGGCAGATGGATCTTTTATATAATTATTTATATCCATTTGAGCTCATGTCACATCTTACAAAACGTTTTGTTTTAGTGAAAACCCTTAAAGGAAGACTCCACCCTCCCCTACAGTTTAAGTCCATCCTCAGGTTTCTTTTCTCCCTACAATATGGTTCCAATATTGTGCAGGTACCAGAAACTTCCTTATGCTCCTTAAAACTTATTTCATTGCACTGGAATCAAAGGAAGGGAAAGCCCATCTAGTTTAAGCTTAACTTCTCACATATTCTGCAGAGGAATTTGTCTCTGCCTGCATGACATATCATAGACAGAGTTAATCTGTAGTTTAGCCTGTCAGGTACTGCTGTCAATCTTAGACGGGCAATTAATTCTGCTAATCTCAAAAAAGACAGAAAGCTATGGAACTGTTTTCCGCTGTTTTTATTGCAGAGAGAACTTAACACTCCCCTTTCATAGCAAAACAATGCAATTAGATTAGTCAGGGGTTTAAAGGCAATGGTCACCTCTTCTGACAACTTTACATAAACAGCAGCACAGTATTGAAATGCTAAGCTTTAAATGATGTTCATTTACAATAGTTTATATGTTAACTCATTACAGCCGAATGAGCCTCCAGGTGTTTCTGCAGTTACCTCCTACGGCACCTCTAGGCATTAAATATTGCTTGCTCACATTTAGATTAATAATTCCAGAGCCATGCTACATACAAGGTATCAGAAGATTTTATCTTGAAACATACATGATAGCAAAGCACAACTGCATTGATATTTGACCTCTATCTAATGCAGCTAAAGAGATAAGCAGTATACAAATATCCAGTTATTTGTATTGTAATAATTTTCATATTTCTCTAATTCAACATTGAGGTAACACAAACAGAACTGTATAGGCTCAAATGAAAGCTCACAGCTGTACAAAGGAAATCCTGCTGGCTATATGCGTTTTGCTTGAACGATTACCAAGCCATCATTAATCTGTTCACACATTAAAAAATATTCACGGCCTTTATTTTGTCTTATAAAATCCAGTTTAAAGCATTAAACTAAATGAATGTCACTAATGTAAAGATTAATGTATCCTAAATAGTTTGCCATTTACAGTTTTAACACTTATGGTTCCAGAGATATGAATATTTGAACTGTAAGGTGATAAGTTAAGGCTCAAGCCACACCCACTGGGAGTTAAAGGTACACACTCAAAAGAGCTGTACTGTAATGAATGAGTTAAGATAAATGTAGTATCAAAGATTTCTGACATTTAGAGAAAAGTCAGAAAATATTTTTTTCTTATGATGTATCAACGCATTTACCGTTTTCAAGCCCCGCACACGCACACAGGACAGAACTGCAGAGAGACAAGTGGCAACCATATCAATTGAGTACACTGATAATGTTCATAAAAAGGTCCACTATGCTTTTTTTGTGACATCCTCCCAGAGGGGTATGCATACCTAGTACACACATATACATGGTAAGAGATTCCTACTGACTTTGAGTCAGTCCTAACATTGTTAGAGTGCATGAGCATTTTGTAGTCCACACAGGAAATGTGACCATTGATGGCAGCCATAACATACAGCTGAATTTACTTTAACATACATTTGCTATATGCCCTTGCATTAAAAAAAAAGAAAAGGAAATTCAGAAGTACTTAACTGTTTAAATGCATACAGTTAGACATGTGTATTTAAACACTATACTGCATCTCACATATAGTATTCTACATGCTATATTTATTTTTATGCATACACACATTTGTGTGTGCAGACATACATATGCAGTAACAAAAAAATTTCCATTTTGATTTCACACAGGCAAATAATCTAGTTGCCCACTACACACACACACATATACATACTTATATGTACATGCACATACATACATGTGCAATATGGCTGCATACAATTTACTTAATGATTTACTATATTAAGTTTATTATAATGTATACATTCTAGTAAATGTTGCTTAATGTTTTACTTATTCACGGTCACATATTAGCTATGTGTTGCACATGCAATCTTTGTTAATGTCTTTATGTCAGTATTTTTTTTCTCTGTACTGTTAAGTGCATTTATTACTTGTTATTATCTTTGCCAATGCAGCACGAGTTATGGCTGAAAAGGGCCCTGGGACCAGTTCATTTTCTTGGTTACTAAAGTACAAACAAATATGAAATATAAAAAAAAGGGGGGTTAACATGACAGAAATAATTAAGGAACTAGTAAAGCACATTTTAATTCTGCATCACATGACAGAGAAAAAAAAAAGTCCTACTGAAGACATTGGTAAGTAGCAGACAGACTTAGTTTGGAGTCCTGCTACTTGTCTCCTGTAAATGTAAAGCTAGGTTCATCTACTGCAATAAGTTTTCACACATCAGCATGAAAAGTGTGGGGGAAAAATCTGTCAATTCTTTTAGAACTACAAAATAATCCCTTTACAAAAGCCTGCTATTTACTTTCTATTCTGGAAGTTGCCAACTGCTATTTATAGCATAGAACAAGCTCTGACAGACACATAAATGAGGCTCAGTGAGGGACACAGATGTAGCTCTTTCAGAAGGTGTGTTTCGATGACAGTGCTTTACAGTCCTGTCATTCTATCTTAATGGCATGAAAGAACAACACTATTTCCTGATATCTAGCATGACTCATAAAAAGAGGACTCGAAATGTACTCTGCGAAGAAGGAATGAAAGCAAGAAAACAAAATCACATTACCAAGCCAGGCCCCCATCACCTGCCACTTTGATGGAAACACATTAAAATTGTTGAAAACTGTAAAAGAAGCTCTTGGGAGTGATTTTGAGGCATTAAAATAGCTCAGAAAGCAAAGATTCAATGAAAATAACACTGAGTTCTAAGGTGGAATTTTCCTTTAAATAAAAAGGGAAACACCTCTAGAACACCCCTAAAACCTACTGACTTAATACTAACACACAAAACTATGTACATCTTCAAATATTGAAGTTTAACTCTCCTATTTAGGAACACCTGTCCCAGATTGACAGCCACACTTGCAAACATGGATTAAACTATAGGAAAGGTTATCCATGTTAAGATGCATGGTATAGCCTGTGCTACTTCCACTAAGTGCTGTCTGTTTTTATCTTATCTTTATTCCTCTCCCAAATTAGAAAAAACACTTGAATGCTTTCAGAAAAATTCTCTCAAGTATTGTGTTTTCATTGCCCTTATCAGACTGTCTCCACAGAAACATGAGACCCAGGTACAGAGTTGCCTCTACTAAAAGTACTGAAGAAATATAGCTCTTTCATTTCTGAAGAAATGTCAAGCAGAGGTCTTTATTTTGTCTCTGAAGAAATGTCACCACTGAAGAAAATGTCCAAAAGTCGACCAGACAAACTCCATACGATTGTATCTGTTATACTTTGTCTCAGAACAAATTCTTGCCAAACAGTTAATTCTGTCAGAGCTATTTAAACTCTATTATAACACAGCTAGACAGATGAATAGACTAAGGCACACAGTCTAAAACGTCACCTCTGAATGAAACATACTGTCCAGTTTATATACTCTTTTCAACCAATGTTATTTTTAATGTCCTTGTGACTTGTTCTGGTTTCTGTCAGTCATGAAAAAGTCCATGGTTATTTCATGCCCTTTTTTGGTCCTCTCTGTATCTGAAGACTTCACAAAAGTCTCTCCACGTCATCTTTGTGTCACTTGGCCTGTCTGCATTTTATTTATTTAATTCTGCATCTGAAAGCCAAGAAAGTCAACTTCCTTTTTTTCTATAACAGGATGCATTTACAGTATTGTCCACAGCTATATGTTATTAATATCTAAGCTGAACATAACTGTTCTTGCAAAGCAAGCATATTATTTTGAAAACTGCTGTTTGGCCTTGCACATTTCCTTTCACTGTACACACAGTATATTGGGGAAAAGCATTTTAATTTACACAATATCTATCAAGTACTCTTACTTGCTAGAGGAAAGCTTATTAGTCAGTCTTCTTTACTTATTTGCTTTCCCTTCAAACTTATTATTTAGCCAAGGGGCTTAATCCGTTAAATTTTTACTTAATATTTGTTTACCAGAAAAGTCAAAATTTGACAAAGCCCATTTTCAGCAGAGGCCCAGGGAAAAGTGCTTCAGATGCATGCCTTTGAAATGTGGGAGGAAACCGGAGCACCCAGAGGAAATCCACAGGAACGCAGGGTGGCCATGCAGACTCTGCACAGAAGGTAATCCAGCTGAGAATCAAATAGGAGAACCTCTTGCTGTGAAGCGACAACTACTAACCGCTGCACCACTGCCCCTCCCTTGTATCATGTTCTTTTGTTCAGACTTCTCTTTTTATACAGCATTGGCTACATTTCTTAAAACTGAAGTAAGAAAGAAGGAAAAAAGCAGGGGCACCTGTTTACATCAGTATCCCTATTACACTTGAAAATAACAGAGAAAGCTTTACTTTATAGCATGCGTGTTACATCATGCATTATAAAAATACTACTGTTAAAAACAAAATTTTGTTTTACTTCCAGTTACTTTCCCCCCCTCTATCCTAAATATTTTTCAGAACATTAATGACATGAAGTAGGGAATATGTTTTGGAGTCCCCTATAAGTTTAACAAAGTCAAGTCGTCCAATATTTCAAGGTTTTCTTGTTCTGTCTTGTTAATGGTTTGTAATCCCACATTATCTGTCAATTTCAGAGTTGCTAATTTTCTTACTGCTGACCTCTACCTTCCAAATTTATTTATTTAGCATTTGTTGACCTGGAAAGTCCGACTAGGTTCCACAGATCCTGTTTTCAGTGGAGGGCCGGGGAGAAATGCTCCAGAAAATCCAGTCTATGCTTCATTTCCAACATAATCCTGGTTCTTCTAGTTAACTCTTGTGCTTTTTTCCTGTCTCTCAAGAATTTTCCTTTGAAACACTGGAGAAGGTTTTACTGGCACAGTCTCTGGATGGGCTTCATTACCTGAAGAACAAGAAGCAGAATTTCCTTCTGTTTGATAGCTCAGTTTTTGTTGGACAAACTTTTGTATTCCCTTCCCAATTATGTTCTGCATCAAAAAAATTATTTTGAACCTCCAGGAAAGAATATTCCAAAAAATAGCTAGATACAGTGGCTTGAATCTCAATGCCCATTTCTTGACATTTCCTAAGTGCTGGAATAAATTTACTCTTCTACCTAATGTACAGTGAACAACCATTTTCCACAAACACTCTACTGTCTCCAACTTTTAGCACTTTGTCCTTCTGCCACCGTTTTGTCAGAATCAACTCTTTCTGCTGGTAGGATGGCATCTTTACTATTAAAGGCCCAGGTTGCTTTCTCATGGCTAGATATCGAGGATACATATGATGTGCCCTTTCAAGTAACGACTCCTGCTGTGGAATACCAGTCCAGCTGCATATATGTGCTTTCAAAAAAGCAATACATTCTGTTCCTTCCAGCTTTTCTGGTACAGCAGAAAATCTCAGGTTTTCCCTATGTGCTCTGTCCTCCAATTCCATTATTTTTGGAAACATCTCTTTTTGAGCAGTCTCATACTCAGCCAGCCTTTTCTTCATTTTGACCTCTGATGTTTGCAGCCACTGTTTTGTCAGAATCAACTCTTTCTGCTGGTAGGATGGCATCTTTACTATTAAATGCCCAGGTTGCTTTCTCATGGCTAGGTATCGAGGATACATATGATGTGCCCTTTCAAGTAATGACTCCTACTGTGGAATACCAGTCCAGCTGCTTATATGTGCCTTCAAAAAAGCAATACAGTCTGTTCCTTCCAGCTTTTCTGGTACAGCAGAAAATCTCAGGATTTCCCTATGTGCTCTGTCCTCGAATTCTATTATTTTTGGAAACATCTCTTCTTGAGCAGTCTCATACTCAGCCGGTCTTTTCTTCATTTTGACCAGTGATGTTTGCAGTTTTATTACAAAATCTGAATATCTGTTTAAAGCTTTTCATTTTTTCCCAACCTTTTCTGTTATTTGAGTTGATACACTCCTTAATCAGGCCTGAGTGCATTTTTACCTCTAGATTACTGGAAGTCATCTCTTGCACCAAAGCTGGAGCTTGCACTACTTTTTGCTGAACAACTGCAGAATTCTTCCCAGTTGGTGTTTTCTCCTCATCTTTTGTAATTGATTTTCTATCAGGTTCTCTGCATTTCTGTTTTGCTGGCATCCAGACAATGCCTTTATTATGTAGTTACTGAAATTTACCCAAAAAGAAGTTCACTGGCATTCTTTTCTGAGTTTCTGTTTTCACACTGGGACAGCTGAAATTAAGCTGCTTAGTCAGTGTGCAGCCATCTTGGTAGTCCATGCTGTTAATGCCTTGTATTCTTTTTATGGAGGAACCTCTGTAACGTTCCATTTGCTACCTGTGCCCAATCAGGTACCGAGTAAAGGGGTATTGTACTCAATGATGGGTCTGATAAGGGCTGAATTTTTTTCCTTTCTCAAACAAGAATGTTGTTCAGGCTACTACAGAATCAAAAGGTTAGAAAAAACTAACTCATTTCCTCCAGTAGAGCTCTTTTGAGTGAGTACCTTTAACTCCCAGTGGGTGTGGCTTCAGCCTTTAAAAAATGAAGTTATCACCTTACAGTTCTAACAAATACTTATTGACAGAGGTCATATATCAACACAGCTGTGTTTGCCATCATATATGCTTCAAGATAAAATATTCTGATGCCTTGTGTGTAGCACGGTTTTGGAATTATTACTGCAAACATGAACAGGCAATATTTGACGCCTGGAGGAGCAGTAGGAGGTGACTGCAAAAACGCCTGTAGACGTCACTCGGCTGTAATGCATCTAGAGTATTTAGAAACCTGTGACATCCAGCTTAAATTAGTTGTTTCAGTGCAGTCATTGCCAGCCTTGCCTCCACAAGAAATAGGTCATCCAAGAGTGCACAAAGGCTGGAAGGAGGGGCGTAAAAATAATCAGTTGTATTGTAGTGTAGTACCCCCACTCCACTGAATACTGCTCAGTTGTGCGCATTCCCTGCATGACTGAGAGCTGGTTTAGGTGTGGCGTCACTGATGGACACATTATCAACACCCACAAATATGTGCATATATTAAAATCAAGAATGGGTTACTGCATACACATAAAACACTAAATATTTGTTGAGAATAAGGAGCAAAGCCAAAAATAATTTTTTTTTTGGGGGGGGGGGGCAGGTAATGTTCTCAAAGAAGGGTAATTTGTAATTAAATGTAAAAGGTTTTACATCATTTACATTTTCTAAACAATCATTATGAAACCTCTAATGTCTGGCATTACTGACTAATTATAATCCTCATTTTACCAGAAAATCATTTGAAGGAGATTAATATACATTACAGATAGATAGCATAAAACATAAGTGCATTCCTGATGGCTTGCAACTATTAAATCAATACACGGAAAAGCATACAAAATGTGTAAATAAATATATAACAAGTGCATAAGTATAAAATATTAAATACAGCCTGTTTGCCTTCAGGCTCCTGAATGAGATAGCATAAAACATAAGTGCATTCCTGATGGCTTGCAACTATTAAATCAATACACGGAAAAGCATACAAAATGTGTAAATAAATATATAACAAGTGCATAAGTATAAAATATTAAATACAGCCTGCTTGCCTTCAGGCTCCTGAATGTTACCCACATCGGTAAAAGTACTGCAAACATAAGTCCAGGAAAGGGGGATAGAAATTTACACGTCTAGATGCAAATCAAAAACATTCAGGAAAACAAAGTTATATATACCTATATACATATTTTTATATTAAAATGACCACCACAAAGGTAGTTTTAATGTGCCTCACTCCCCCAAACCATAGTAAAGAAATAATATTTTACACTTTTGATAGGGCTAGTTAAGTTAAAATGTATTTATTGCTCTTTCTTTGCCTAAATGATTAGAAGTATAGTAATACAGTATAGGTAATCAGCGTTACAGAAATATTTTTTGTCATTCTGTTCTTAACAGACATGATGGGTGTATGCATTACTGGTACTGCACAGGGCTATGGGTAGAGATTACATTACAGTATAACCGAATAATCACCTTGAGCTAGATGTCATACTTGGTGTTAAAAAATGGGCAGAATGCAAAGTCAATCAGATGTTCTCCAAGAGGGTATTAATGGATAGGTAGAGACATACATCAAGTCTGTCTTCTTGGCAGCATATTAAGCTTCTGTGAACTACAGAGTGAACATAAAAGTGTACCATGCTGTTTTAGTTTACTAATTAGGTCCACTTAGTTTTAGTTAAAAAAAAAAAAATATATATATATATATATATATATGAAATTAAACTAAGAGAAAATAAAATAACTATAGCAAGTAGCTACAAGGAGTTGCTGGCAGGCAATCACTCTCCTTGGCACATAAGCCTTTAACGGGGGTGGGAAAATAAAACAAAACTAATGAAGTTAGCTGCATTACAATGTGTGTGTGCAAGTAACAGTATGTGCATGCACGAGTGAGTGCAAGAGTGTGCGAGAAAGACACAGTGTGTGTGCGTCTGTGAAAGAGAGACTTTCTTACAGTGTATGCTGAAGAATTCTGGATATAGCCAACAATAATGACTGAAAGATCCAAAAAAAAAAATCAGAAAAACAAAATGTAGATATTACCTCAAGTAACTTAATTTGAGAGGTTCACCATCAACATGTTTTACTAAACAATAAGTAGTATGACAAACCAGACATCTTTTATGAAACAGAACATAAACATGAAGCAAAATCATGGACAATCTGCAAGATTAAGGACAGCAGAGTTGTATGTGAGGTGAGAAGATGCATTCTTTTGCACTGCACGGAATTTTTCCATTCATTTGATAACAACGAGACATCGGAGGTGCAGACGGTAAAGAAAGTGGTTAAAACTGCTGGGAGTGTGTGCATGTTTGTTTGTGTATATTTGTGCGAGTCTGTGCCTCTGCATGTTTGTGGGTATGAGTTTCTCCAAATGTATGAGAAACTCCCTCTCTGCCTCTACATCTGTTATTGTGTACGTATGTATATACACATATATATGTATATGCACACGCACACACACATATGAAGCTCACTTTTTATGACATATTAGGTGGAACTACTTTCCAGATAAATAAAAAAAAATTCTAATAGTAAAACAAACACAATCCATATTATAGGCTCACAGATTAGCAATAGACTAGCTGCTGTGTGGCCATTTCAAGCCTAGCCAATTACGCCATGTGAGAATCAAACTCTGCACCTTGTGTGTGTAAGGTAAACACCTTAGCCATTATACCAACCTTCCACCCACCTGATACACTTAGAAAAGGGACAAATAATGTCCTCTAGTGTGGGTGTTAGTGGGAAAATAATGGACTTTCCAAGGGTGAAGCCCAATGACACAGACCATTACTTCACCAATAACTCCCACCATTGCTGCTTCCTTACAGAATCCACTTTAATGACTGTATAAATCTAGCAAAAACAAAACAGTCCAACTACTATGGTCCAGAACATAAACCAACACATTTTAATAGATAAAAATGAATGGATAAGCGATTTTGGGTATAAACGAACCCTTCATCAGATCTAAAAGACAGCATCACGAAGCACTATTTAAACTACTAACAACCAATCAAAAGTTGAGCAAAAAACATAAATTAAACTAAAAAAAATAAAATGCCATTAGTAAAAAATATACATCGACTGAGAATCAAGGTTATCATCGTTTAAAAAACTGCATTTCGTAGTAACAAGAAAATCACTCAAAATCATTTTTATTTATCTCCCATAAGGACTCATCAGTAATAAACTAGAACCGCATATGCATACATCACTTATCCAATGAGGACAGCATATAGATAAATATGAATGAAATAAAATATAATGCACCGTTGTCCCAGGCAAAAGGAAGCTTTTTCAATCCATAGAGTAACATGTAAGATCTAAGATGGACGTAATGGGTCTAAGGGACACTAAAGGAGGCCACTTTTTTCCGAAGACTAATCCTGCGAGATACTGCAGTAGTACTGTTACGTCATCCAGGAAGAAGGACATCAAATTTCTGTTAACTTATTCATCTGGCACTAGATGCATAAGTGAGGTCATTCAAGAGAACTGGAAGATTCTCACAAGTGAGGATGACCTACGGAGGATTGTAGGGGATCACCCATCCTTCTGCTATAAGAATGGTCCCAATTTGAAGAGACAATTATGTCAAAGAACGAGACTGCCCACTCAACAACTTTCCAGTAGGATTGGCACCTCTTGTAGACTATGTAAAGCATGTAAATATATTTCTGGTGTAAATTAGTTTATGCATCTGTTTGAGAAGAAATACAAGCCTCATTTATATGCTGATTGTAAGAGTAAAAATGTGATGTATCTTGCACTTTGCATAATATGTGATAACATATCAGGGCCATCTGCAATGACAATATTAAGAATGTGTTAGCCAAACATGTTTTAGCCTTCCATGATCACATTCTCTTTTATGGTCCTTCAGGTGCTGCCTGACAATTATAGAGGGAGTGACATCACCAACCAGACAGACTGCAGAAATGAGCTGGATAACAGAACTGCAGGTCAATAAGGCACCAGGACTTAATGGACATATCCCTCTTAAACCAGCACTCATGAGACATAGATTGCCCTGTAATACGAAAGTCCTATCTGTACTTTCAAGACACATGCTTTTTTGCTTTTTGAGTTTCCCTTTGCCTGGGACAACAATACATTACATTTTACTTTGTTCATATTTTGTCTACATGCTGTCCTCATTGGATAAGTGATGCATGCATATGTGCTAGTTTATAGGTTCATATGTTGGTACTGGGCTATCTGCCTGAAGGCATATTATTAGCCCAGCCACGTTGTGCGGTATTCACCGCCCCTTTAGTAGTTCCCTAGACCCTTGTACTAGCAGCTAGTACCCTTGGCCCCTATCTAGTAGTGCTGTTGGTGTGATCCCCAGTGTGAACTTTCTGTTACTCATCCACTCATCAAGGTTCCTCTTGAAGAGTGATAATGAGGGACTTTGTCTTATGTAGATCGGGACCCTGTTCCATAGTAAGGGAAGTCTCTGCGAAGGGAATCTATCCCTCCAGCATGTTCTATTCATTGTTGTGTTGAGGTTTATATCCCTAGAGCGTGTAGCTCGAGTAGATTTGGTTTTGCTAAGATGGAGCATGTTCAACAATTCTGGGTTGGACATGGCTCTGTACGTTAGACAGAGATAGCCTCTGAGAAAGCGGTATGCAACAGAGAACATTCTTAGCTTCTTCAATCGTGCTGCATAGGGCAATTGTTTGAGGCCAGTAATCCTCTTGGTTAGGTACCTCTGTAGTCTCTCCAGCTGCTGGAGATGTCTAGCCAGGTACATTCCAATTGGTGCATTGTATTCAATAATGGGTCTGATGAGGGAAGAGTAGAGGGGTACCATTACATCCTTAGATCTTGATGCAAACCCTTTCCTGATCAGATGGGTCACATAGAAGGATTTTCTAACCACTTTGGCAACATGGTTATCAAAGGAAATTACTACTAATTATTATTACTGATGAGTCCTTATGGAAGATAAAAAATTATTTTGACAGGTCATTAGTCTGTCTCTTTCTGATTGGATTACTGTCACTAACGGATAAACAGTATGAATATTCAAGGCTTCAACCTATAGTCACCGAGTCTTTTGGTAACACAGTGAATGTTTTTTGATTGGATATTGTTTTGTTCAGTCCTTTCCGATTAGATTCGTGATATTACCACTTGTTGATGTTATTGTTTTTAAGCACATTTATATACTACAAGTATATGATACATAGATTTATAAGTATTTATTTGTTTCGCTTTAATCTTGAGGTTTCTTCTCAATTACGAGGTTAAGATGGACGTTGAGCCATCGAGTTCATTGCTACGCTGACCTTTTTTGTGCTTCAGTTAATTAAATTAGTATATGCGCACAACACTTTAGAATTTTGATTGCAGTTTGTGCTCGTCTGTTTTTTTAGCGCATTTTAGTAATAGGTCTCCATGAGAGTTGGACATTTATTACCACTTTTTAATAACGTATCAGGCATACACTGGATTGCTGTAACACTGTAACATTGGTGCCATTTATTTGCTATCTCAACTGCTGCAGTACACGTTTTTATATTTTTACATTATATCCTATAATTTTATATGCATTTACACCTGAGAGAATGCGTGTCGAGCTTCTATTTGGAGTGTAGTTTCTTGATCGATAGTATGTACTCTTTTTGGGCTGAGTAGTGGAGTTATGTCTCTATATACTTAATCTATAAGAACTAGACTGTTTTCATTGGTTTCTATAGTCAGGATTTAACCAATGACAGCTTGATTTCTTAACCAATGGTACTTTTTATATATGCATTTTTTGAGTGGCTCAATGAATCAACTATAGGAGACAGTTCTCAATGAAAGTTTTTCAACTAATAATTATTGATGTTTTTGAATGATTTTCCTATTACTATGAAATGCAGTTTAACTAATGATGTCCTTGACTCTCAACCAATAATACATATTTTTTTTTTTTTTACTAATGGCATTTTGATTTTTTAGTTTAATTTATACTTTTTTGCTCAAATTTTGATTGGTTGTTAGTAGTTTAAATAGTGCGTTGTGATGCAGTCTATTAGATCTAATGAAGGGCTCGTTTATACCAGAAAACACTTACCCATTCATTTTTAAAGTGTTGGTTTATGTTCTGGACCGTTTTGTTTCTGCATTCTCATTTCATAGGTTGAGCCTAGGCTATCGGCCCTAGGGCCTATACCAGCCTAGCCATAACAATTCCCTGGATATTTCTTCTCACGATATTTACTTCCCTGGACCCCTGTCTAGCAGGGCGACTGACGTGATCCCCGGGGTGAATTTCCTATCTCCTATCCAATCGTCAAGGATCCTTTTGAAGAGGGCAAAGGAGGCGCTCTGCTTGACATGTATGGGCAGTCTATTCCAGAGAATGGGGAGTCTCTGGGTCAGGAACCTATCCCTCCAGCATGTTTTGTTCACTGTGATGATAAGGTTTAGATCCCTGGAGCGTGTGGCTCTGAGGGATTGGGATTTCTTTAAGTGGAGCATGTCCAACAGCTCAGGGTTTGACATGGCCTTGTATGTTAAGCAGAGATCGCCTCTGAGTAGACGATATGCCAGAGTATAGCTGGAGTTTTTAGACGGTCAGCATAGGGCATCTGCTTTAGGCCTGGGATTCTTTTAGTGAGGTATTTCTGCGGCCTTTCCAGCTGTTGCAGATGTCTTGTGAGGTACATACCAAATGGGGCATTGTACTCTAGAATGGGTCTAATGAGGGAAGAGTACAGTGGGACAATGACCTCAGTTTTTCTGGATGAAAAGCCCTTGGTGATTAGGTGTGCCACATAGAAGGATTTCCTGACTGTTGTGGCGATGTGGTTATCGAAGGTGAGACCCCTTATCCACCTGTGCCCCTAAGTCTCTCATCACACTTTCAGTGCTTAGTGTACTGCCACCTATGTGGTAATTCATGGGTACATGGTTTTTCCCAAAGGGGATAACTATACATTTCTTGGCATTAAGCTTGAGTCCATGGCTCTGGCACCAAGCATCTGTTTCTGTAAGGCCCTTTTGTAGAATATCCACATCATTTGGGGATTCAGTAATGGCTCCCAGTTTGCAGTCATCTGCGAACTTTGTTAGCCAGAGTCCCTTAGTGTTGGCCTGTACTTCAGAGAAGTAGATGCCAAACAAAAGCTGTCCCTGGACTGAACCCTGAGGTACTCCACTTGTCTGCAGCTGGATTTGGAGTCAGCTGCTTTTACAGTCTGGATTCTGTCAGTAAGCCAGTTGGCAACCCATCGAGTGACGTAGGGATTTATGCCCAGCTTAGTAAGTTTATCTATGATTCCAGAGTGGGGGATGGTGTCGAAGGCCCTGGCGAGGTCCAGATGCCCTACCTTCATCCACAGCTCTGGGAGACTGATTCTAAGAAGTCAATCAGGTTCAGGAGACAAGATCTGCCCTTCACGAACCCAAACTAGGTAGGGTCCAGTGTTTGAAGGTTGCCAATGTCTTTGTTTATAAGTTCCATGATAATGTGTTCCATGCCATTGCAGATCAAGCTCGTCAGACTGATGGGACAGTAGTTCCCAGGATCCAAGGTGGAACCCCCCCCCCCTTGTGGAGTGGGATAACTGCAGTGCGCCACTCAGTGGGCACGAAGCCGGAGGTGAGGCTATGATTAAACATGACACTTAGATGAGGTGCCATTTCATTTTCTAGTTCATGTAGTACACAGTTTTTTGCATCCTGGGATTTTCCTCTTTTCTGCAACAGTTTCTTTCTTCTGTTGCATAGTTTGTTTATCGCAGGGGAACACCAGATTGGCTTCCTTTTTTGGACAATCCTGACTTTTAGGAGCTGCTTGGGGTGTTTTTCTTTTACATACTGTAAAAAATGTTCTTGCTTTCAGCAGTTCTTTGTTTAGTTTCACATCTGTATTTCTCAATATGCAGAACATGAAAATAAAATAAGTGTATCAAGAAGTAGGCCTGTGTAATACTGAATATCAACTAACATTCATGTTTGGTCAGCAGTATGTTCCCCATCCATATACTTCTTGGATATGTCACACTGTAAAACAGCTGC
Source organism: Protopterus annectens (assembly GCF_019279795.1). NCBI lineage: Eukaryota > Metazoa > Chordata > Ceratodontiformes > Protopteridae > Protopterus > Protopterus annectens. The sequence goes on along the minus strand of NC_056735.1, from coordinate 1,976,208,637 downwards.
CAGTATAAAATTATGAGAAACATTAATCTTTGTTATATAGTTACTGCTGAATATATTAGTAAGTGTTCGACATTATGAATGTGTAACTGATGAATGTATTAATAGTTGGTAAAGGTTCACCATTGTGAATGTAATCATAGCTTAGTAGGTAAAGCAGAAATGGCAAATAAGCTACACCTTCCGCTTCAGGAATCTGATTCTTCCACACCCAGTTATATTTTGTGCATATACCGCTCAAAATCCAAGCATTAAAAAACATAGCACTGGCTTTATAAAAGTCGTAGCAGGGAGGTGGGAAGAGGATCACTTTCTGATTTTTCATATTAGAAAGTCTTTATATATTATCTAATATATAGTTAGTGGCACTAAATGCTTGTATAGGCTTAATTTATTTATTTAAAAGTATGCACTCAGATCACAGGATTGACATTGGTCTGGTAGTTGTGTTGTGCGGGAAAAAAAAAACATTGAAAACTGCAAATGTCCAGACATTTTAGGACCAAAAAAATGTAGAGTGCTTCCTACAATATTTGTATAAAACAGTTATTTTGTATCTGAAACACCTTCTTACTAAATGAAACAGCAGAAACAAAGGAACAAGTTTTTACTTTGGCAAAAAAGTGAAGCAGAGTCCTTTGCACTGGTTGTGGGTTATAGTCTTTCCTACAAAAATCTCATATTTCCATGAAAAACATCCCACTTTGAAAAAGTAGCAACCTTAGAGCTTCACAAATCTAGGAGGTGCTAGCAAGGCTAAACATGAAATACTAAATCATTGCACTTGAGAAATATGATTTTTGAGTAGAGTAAAATCTCAGAAACAGCAACAGGCATAGTTCCCAACCTTCCATCTTCAAAATGAGGAACACTAGCCTCACCATGGGGAACAAGAGGGCAAAAGGTGGAGCACATACTAACAACTTCAACTAGGTCGTCATAGAAATGTTAAAATATGCTGGGTTAATGAATTAATGTGTTTCTTTTCCATTTACCATGGATATATCAGTTAAAAAATCCAACTTCGATGTGCACGAACTTTTTAAGATCCTCTCAACTGTCCAGATTTTCGCAGAACGTCCAGATTTTTGCCTCATATTTTTCGTCTGTTCCTCACTTTTTTCCTGGCCAATCTTCGGAAGATCATTCTGGACTGAAGTCAGAATATACTGACAAACATTACATATTCTGTAAAATTTATATCAGCTTTTTAACCTAAGTGCAATATTTAAAAAATGTTCCTACTTTTGTGCCTTTGTTTCCCCATCCTTTATGGCTTGGTCTAGATTTCTTGCTCTAAAAGGTGGAGAGGTATGCCCCAAACGAGGTACGCTTCTCGTAATGGGGTAAACTTGAGAGATACTGCAACTGGGTGCTGAAAATGACTCTCACTATGAAACATTAGGAGTCCTTCAATGTTTACAAAAGCAGAGACTATCGTTTTCACCCCCACGTGACCGAAAGGTGATATGAAAAGAAAAATAAAGTGTACATCGCATTAACATAAGGAACCGCAGACCGACAGCATTCACTCAGATTTTACTGCCCACTCTAGAAAAAGATCGGAATTAAACGGCTTACTATATCCCTTTACAAAAAATAGACAATAAATACAGATGTTAATTGATAACGCACTAAAAACGCGAAACAATCTGCAATGTCACACAGCGAAGTCTGCAACTAAAATAACATTTTACATTTACTTAACATATCCGCTGAAAGTATAACAGACATGACTAAAGCATACTGCAAAATACCTACGCAAATACGCAGTAAGACAAGTCTTACCATCCATAGTCTCTCGCACACTATTTAACCCAGTATCACTACTACTCGCCATGGTTATTCATTTTCTTCACTACCCGGAAATGATTGTTGTTACACAAACGTGGATCTATTATTGGGGTCGCGTACACTGTAGTACAAGCCTCTAAAGTACATCGTACGCCTGAAATGAAAATGGTGTTAGGATAAAAGAAAATCACTTAGTTTTATTTTTTTGATACGATTCATGTTCAAGACATACTGACTCTATACCTTTCGCATATTATAGTTATTTTCTTTGTATTCCTCTTAAATACTTAATCAAACATTATTATACACTAGTTACTAAGGAAAGAGTTGTATTGTTCGAATTTATGGGCCCGCTCTAAGGTAATTGGATAAATGAAAATATTGGCGTTCTTCAGTTGGTCGGCAACTAGCTTGGTGCGCTGTGATTGGACTAAAAAGAAGAGAGGCGGAAAAATTAAAAAAAAATGAACGCTTGGGGCTGTTTACGAAATTGAGAAAAAAATGTGATGCTCTGGCTTGAACTTTTGGCAATAATTAACACAATATTACGTACTCAGACGTGGGCTTTTTGTTGAAGTTACCTGCTGATGTTTACAATTTAATTGAAAATTTCGCTGCCTTTAAGGTAGGTTTGTTACAATGGGGGTTGATCTTTGGCTTCCTGTATTCGCTATCCTAAAGTGGAATAGTTGAAATTTCAGCGTTTTGTAATTTTATTTATTTATGGTGTGTTTGGTTTTCAGCAGCCGTGGTTATTGTTTTACAGCTGGGATGTGCAACTATTTAATATCGTTTAAATATGTCTCCTCGTAGTCTTTGCTAGCTGCGTTTGACTTCCATGCGCCCCGTTTAGAAAAAGGTGTGCAAAGGATACGAGAGCATATATCTCCACTGTCCTTGGTTTTGCCTCATAAGTTTGCTTATGGGGAAGGATTACACTTGACAATTAATGACAATTTTTAGAATTATAGACTTTTTACTTCAGAAAATGTATGTTAATTTGCATTCACTTATTTTGTCACCTTCTCAAGTTAATAGTATGTGTCCTTGATTCTGTGAGATAATGTGCTCTGACCTCCTAAAATCAGTGATGTGATGTTCTGTTCTGTTCATAGATATATCCTACACTAAAGACTGCTAGTGCCCTTAGAAGCCTAGCAGTGCTACCCAACTGTGACCCACAAATTTGACTTGTATGGGAGTGATTTACTGACTGCCTCTGTCCATCAGCGACATTGGTGCCAGTCAGACCAGGGGAGAATTTTTGATTACCCATTCCTTGGTCCAAGTGGCGCTTATATGTAGGTAGGGAGGATCGCTGCTTCACACGGATGGGGAGCCTGATCCAGAGAATGGGAATGCTCTTTGAAGCATATCTGTCTCTGTAGCATGTTCTGTTTATGCCGCAAACAAAATTTAGGTATTTTATTTATTTATTTGACATTTGTTGACCAGGCTAGTCTGTTTGAGCTTGTGCCCTTTTTCAGCGGAGGCCCAGGGACAAAATCTCCAAAGAACAAGTTTTAAATACTAATAATAAGTGGTTTCTCACCCAGAAATAGTAGTTATTGGCCGTTTGGGTAATTTTTCCATCTCTTTCAACTTTCTGATTTAAAAGCCCGCATTTGCACTTGTTTCTTCCTGTAACTAGTCTAGTTCAGGTACAGATTCTTAGTTTTAGCACTTGAATTTGCTTATTTGTGCTCAACACTTGTTCAAAACCTGTTGTAAGCATTAAATAAACTACAGATTACAGCACTCATCCTTCCTCATTACCTAGAGGAAAACAGTTTTTGTACTTGCTTTCCTCACTTGCTTAGAGAAAAACAGCTCTTGTACTCCCTTTCCTCACTTGTCTAGAGGAAAATAGTGTTTTATTCAGACATGTCCAAGGGTCCGTCCCTAGTCTTCTCTCCTGTCTATCTGATGAGTCTGGGCATCTTGGGGCAATGTAGCAATTGCCTCATGTACACAGACAACCATCTCCTCCTACCACCCAACATTACAACCTGTGAGAGATGCACTTGTATAGCCAAACTGGAGGTAAAGCTCTCTCCAACCAAGATTGAACTTGACAGTCAAGAGGAGAAGTTAAACACTTGCACCACACAACACTCATCACATAGTCCCATTAAACTACACCACCAAAATCCACAGATAGAAATACAAAAACATTCGCTGAGGCTCTCAATAATCTGTTCAAGCAACAGAGACCTCCAAAGCAGAAATGCAAGCAACCTTCACCCCTCCCCCCAACACAACCCAAATGAAACATAGCCCACCGACTGTGTGCCACTCGACCACAGCCCATACGACAGAACAAAGTACCTAACACACTAGTCATAGGTGACTCTATAGTCAGGCACACTGATGTCCCACTCATCAGGCTAAATTGCCACATAACCCACGCACTCGGGTCACTCCACAAGAAGTACAAATATGATTCTGTCATTGTCCATGTTAGTGTGAATGACCTGAGACGTACCTCCCTAGACTACATGAAAAGAGACATGGAAGAGCTCTCCGATCTTGTAGCCCAAGCAGGTATGACCCTACCCCTGAGTAGCATCCTGCCATCGCCCAGAATGATACCGCAGTACAAGGACAAAATGATTGACTTCAACAATTGGCTAAGCTTCTGGTGTCATTCTAAGGGGATCCAGTATCTGTCTGCCTGGGATGACATGGTCGACAGACCATGATGCTTTTTTCAGAGATGGCCTGCACCTGTCACCCCTGGGATTCCAGATACTGGCAAGGCTCTTGCTGCCCCTTTAGTGCCTTTTTGTGGCAAGGTTCAAATGACAAATTCACCACTGTAACAGGAACAGGCAAGCAAAAACTGCTGCTCAGTGCTAGAAGTCTAAACCTCAGAATGCACTCCCTCGTGGCACTCCTTAAAATGGAGAACATCGATATCTGTGCAGTGACTGAGATCTGGTTCAAGGCTCCAGAGAGCACCCCTGCATTACCAGGCTATGGTTATCCAAGTGCTACTAACTCTGGGCAAAACTGCAATCCAAATTGTAGCTTGCTACAGATCCCCCACCATGCCCCCGGATTCCCACTCCTCTTTTCTTGATATACTGGAAAATATTAGGGTTCAAACAAATACCCTAATAATGGGCGATTTCAACTACCCCACCATTAACTGGGAAAACTACTCGTGTACCAACTCCTTCGCTCAATGCTTCCTGGAATTCATAAATTCCAATGCTCTGGATCAACTTATCCACACCCCCACCAGGGGCAACAATATCCTAGACCTAGTCATTACAGAGTGACCGGTGTTCCACACCTGAAGTCAACTCCTTGTTGGTCAGATCCGACCATAAGCTAATCACCCTGGATATCCACATCCTGCCCCCACCCCATTAAGGAAACCACAGTAAATAATTTCTCCAAAGCTAACTTCATGCTTCTTAAGACAGAAGTGGCGAACTTCATGACACCCGTGCAGGTGGACAATACAGTTACGACTGCTGAATCCTACACAAATGCACGCTAAGCACTTGCATGAGTGCATGGACCGTGCTATCCCAAACAGAACCAAGATGCTATCTTCCAAAAAAAAAAGGAAGCCAATCTGTTGGTCCCCTGCCATAAACAAACTGTACAACAGAAGGAAGAAACTGTTGCAAAAGGGAGTAAAATCCCATTAGTGGAGGAGTTCCCTGGTCAGCCTCAGTAAGAAGCTGAGATCCCTTATAAGATCCTCCAAAGCTGGCTATGAAAACAAAATTGCCACTGATTCTAGGGAAAACCACAAAATATTCTATAGCTATATCAAGAATCTCAATGGCAACACCCAGATCTGCTCTGAGTTACAGCACAATGGCACGAAAATTACAGAACCAACTGATATTGCCAACATCCTGGCAGATAGGTTCAGTGCTAACTTTACCCCCCTCTCATCCCCTAAAGGGGCCATATCTATACAGGAAGAATGCAGAGTCCCTGTAATCATAACTACGCAGGTAAATGCTGCACTCTAAAGGCAAAAACACAGCATCCATGGGACCGGACAACATCCCTGGCTGCGTTTTACACAAACTTCAGAATGAACTGGCTCCCCACCTAAGCACCATGTTCAATCATAGCCTCACATCAGGTTTTGTGCCCACTGAATGGCACACAGCAACAGTCATCCCACTCCACAGGCTTTGTGCCCACTGAATGGCACACAGCAACAGTCATCCCACTCCACAAAGGGGGAGCCACCACTGATCCTGGGAACTATCGCACTATTAGCATGACAAGCCTAGTCTGTAAGGCCATGGAATGTATCATTATGGAACTCCTAAACAAAGACATTGGTAACCTCCAAACTCTAGATCCCACCCAGTTCGGGTTTGTGAAAGGCAGACCATGCCTCCTGAATCTGATCGACTTCTTTGAGGCAGTCACCAAAGCCGTAGACGAGGGTAAGGTGGTTCACACAGCCTATCTTGACCTCACCAAGGCTTTCGATGCCATTCCTTATTCTGGAATTATAGCTAAACTCACTAAACTAGGTATAAATCTGTATGTCACAAGATGAGTTGTCAACTGGCTCACTGACAGAACCCACACTGTAAAAGTCGCAGACTCCAAATCTGACTTCAAACTAGTGACAAGTGGATTACCACAGGGTTCAGTCCTGGGACCTCTCCTGTTTTGGTATCTAATTCTCTGAAGTACAAGCTAGCACAGAAGTGTTCGCAGATGACTGCAAAATAGGAGCCATAGTAGAGTCCCCAAATGATGTGAAGGGCCTCACTGAGACAGATGCCTGGTGTCAGAGCCAGGGCCTCAAGCTCAATGCCAAAAAGTGCAGTCATCCCCTTTGGTAAAAACTCTGTACCCATGAACTACCACATAGGCAGCAGTCTACTTAATGCCGAATGTGTGATAAGAGACCTTGGGACCCAGGTGGACAGTAGTCTCTCCTCTGATAATCACATTGTCACAGTAATCAGGAAATCTTCTGTGTGGCACACCTCATCACAAAAGGGTTCTCATCCAGGAAAAAAAGAGATCATTGTTCCCCTCTACTCGACACTCATTAGACCCATTAGAGAGTACCACGCCCCTTTTGGAATGTACCTCACAAGACATCTGCAGCAGCTGGAAAGGCCACAGAATTGCCTCACAAAGAGGATTACTGGCAGATGTCCTACACTGACCATCTCAAAAAAACTCCAGGTTTACTCCGTAGATATCGCCTACTCTGAGGTCATCTGTGCCTAACATATAAAGCTATGTCAAACCCAGAGCTGTTAGACATGCTACACCTAAAGAAATCCCAATCCCTCTGAGCTAACTCTCTAGGGACCTAAACCTTGTCACCATAACAAACAGGACATGCTGGAGGGATAGATTCCTGTCCCAGAGACTTCCCATACTCTGGAACAAGCTACCCATCTATGTCAAGCAAAGTTCCTCATTAGCACTCCAAGAAAAGTCTTGATGAGTGGATGGGAAATAGGAAATACACCCCGGGGATCACTTCTGTGGCTCTGCTCGACAGGGGCACAAGAAAATAACTTTCTTGGGTGGCATAAGCCAAGGAACCTTGTTGGCTAGGCTTACTTAGCCCCTTGAGCTGATAGCCTAGTACCTACCTATGAACATATAAATTCTCAAATAGAGACTTAAATGATAAAATGCACAGTATAGTTTTGAGAAAAAGTAGATTTCATAAGAAGTATAAAATCAAATTTATCAGGAGTGGAACTTGGAACATAAATAAATAAAGAACTCTACTTATTTATCTTCTTCCCTGCTTAAAAAAGTGGTTAGCAAGAGAAAGGTGAGATGAGGAAGAGGAGGTACATCTAGGATCAAGTGTTAACTAATATGCTGCAAGATAACATGGAGAGAGAGAAGTAAGAAGTAACAAAAAATATAGGGGGTAAGGGTTGGGAGAGGTAAAGGTGAAAGTTGGTAGTAAAAGTAGTACCAAGCAGAGAAATTAAGTAGGTAGTAAGTAATAGGGATCGGAAGGGGGTGGAAAGTGAAGGGGAATGAGAAGGGAGGGAGGGAGAACTGAAGGAAAAAATATTAAGTGGGGTGATTGTAGTTAACATTTCCAGGCAGAAATTAGGTGATTTTTCAGGGCAGTATTGAAAGTGTGTATGGGTTATATTTCTAAGGGTCATAGGAAGCTTATTCTATGCTAGTGTGGTTAGATAGAGGTTTTGTCCAAGTGATTATTTGGGTTTGTAGACTTGTAGGAGCCCTGTATCAGAGCTCCTAAGGAAACATAGTGGGTTATAGAGAGAGATGATATGGGATATGCTATGGCAGTAGGATGGTTTGTTAAGGACAGAGTGGATGATGAATAGCTGGTTGGGAAATTCTAGCCAATTAAGAGTTTAAGAGCAAGACAGTGGTGAGATTTAGGTGGCATACTGGCTGTGAGTCTAGCAACTTTATTGTATGTGGATTCCAGTTTACATAGAGTTTGACTGTAGGTTAGTAAGGATTTGAGAGCAATAGAAGAGGTTAGGTAGGTAAATGTAATTCTGGAGTTAGGAGTAAGGAACTGTCTGTGTCTATAGAGTAGCCAAGTTTGTGATGGGTTTTCTTTATAGAATGGTGTACATGGTGGTCAAATTTAATTTGGTCATCAATAATTACTCCAAGGAGCTTTGTGTGTGAAGGTGTCAGGTGAAATAGTAGTAGTATTGAGGGAAGAGATTGAAAAAGAGGATTTGAGATGATGAAGAAATGTAGGTAGAAACAGGAGAAGTTTTGTCTTTTTGGGGTTCAGTATCAGTTGGTTGCTAGAAAGCCAATATTCTTAATATTTTAATTTAGTAGTTTTGATGCTGTTTGTTTTGTGGATGTGGAAAACATTTAACAAAACAGGGATGTCTTGTACACCAGGCAAAGATCACCTTTCAGAAGGCTGTAAAGAGACAGGACTTTGAAGCGATCACCGTAGGACATTGTGTTTACTCCCTGTATGCTTTTTATAAGGAACCTTTGTGGATATTCCAGTTGCTGCTTGTGTCTGGTCAAGTACATACTGAAAGGGACTTTAGTCTAAGATGGGTCTGATTAGGGCCGAGTGCAGTGGTATGGTGACTTCTCTGGACCAAGATGCCATACCCTTACTTATAAGTTGAGCAACATAGAAGGATTTTCTTACTAACGTGGACACCTGTTCATTGAAGACTAGGTTACTGTTTATAGGAGTTCCTAAATCCATGATTAGTGAATTGAGTTTTATTGATGATGATGTTACCCAGGGTGGTAGAGTTCCCAAAAGGTACTATAATGCATTTCTTGGCATTAAGTTTTAAGCCATGGCTTTGGCACTAAGTGTTTATCTGTGTTAAACCTTCCTGAAGGTTGTTCTCATGTTGGTGATTGAAGTTTACAGTCATCTCTGAACTTGGTCAGCCAGAGGTCTTTGACATTGACAGAAACCTCTGAGAAGTAAATGCTAAAGTGGAGTGGGCCCAGCATGTAGCCTTGAAGGACTCCACTAGTGACTGGCCTTTTTGTGGAGGTGACCTCACTGATCCTAACCTCTTGGGCCCTATCACTGAGCCAGATAGCTATCCTCGTGGTGTAAAGGGGTTCTGTAAGGTTGATGGCAATGTCCAAGTGGGGTATTGTAAAATGCTGTAGCCAGATGTAAGTAGGCAGTATGCATCACTTTCCCCTCATCTATTTTCTTAGTGCCCTTTTCAGAGAAGACCACCAGGTTCAGTAAGCATGAACTTCCTTTGACAAAACCAAACTGGGATGGATCCAGTATCTGGAGGTCTACTATGTCCTTGTTGATAATTTCAATGATAATTATTTCCATGGCTTTGCAAGTAAGACTAGTCAGACTAATGGGTCTGTAGTTTCCAGGATTTGTTGAAGGTCCTCCCTTATGAATGCAGATTAGTCTCAGTCTTTCAGTCTCATGGCACAAAGCCTGTTTTAAAGTTAAATCATGATTTCAGGGGTTCTGATAAGTCCTATTTTAGACTGTTCTGGAGGCATCCTGGGATATTATCAGGGCCCACTGAGGCTGTGTTCTTGTCTTTAGTGGGTGCAGCCAGTAAGTGCTCCTTAGTTATAGTTGGGTCATGTTTGAGGGTATTTGTTAGGGGAGCTATGGTTGAGGATGAGAGGGGTAAAGCTGGTATTGAATTCATCCGCTAACAAGTTTGTTATATCGGCAGGCTTGGTGAATTTGGTACTATTAACCACCAGTTCAGCACATTGCTTTGTACTATTTTTGATGTTTCGGACAAAGCTGAAGAAGGCCTTATAGTAATCTTTCCCCTAGGTGGTTATTTTAACCTCATAGTTGGCTTTGTTTGACCTAATTAGCCCTCTTGGTTGTCTGTTTAGACTGAGAGTTTTTATCTTTGTGGGAATTACCCTTCCTGTTTTTTGCCAAAATATTTTTCATTTTGTGTATATGCTGTTTAATTTGGGATGCCAGCAGGCCATTTTGTTTCTGAGGCTAGTTCTGGGCTTGCTTCTGGTAGGTACAGCAGCCTCTATGCAGCCATCAACATGACTGTACAGAGTTTCTGAGAGCAATTCAGCATAGGCTGCTGTACTCTCTGGGTTTGGAGGGGCATTTAATTTTGACAAACCATCACTTAATAAAAGGCAGTTTGCCTTGAAATAGTTCCTTACAGTTACTAATTTTACTGGGGTTATGAATTTGATTTCGATTTCGAAGGAGACAGCTTTATGGTTGGACCTTACCCGGGAGGACCAGTCATTGGGGTGTGCAGTGTGAGTAAGGGGTCCAATACGTTGGAGCCTCTAGTGGGTGTATTCATTATTTGGTCAAGGGTGTTTGTATTTACGAAGTCCAGGAATCTTAAATGCTCATTATAATTAACACTTGTCACCTCCATAAAATGTATATAAATTTTATAACCAAGGGGGGAAAGGATTTAGTGTATGGGGAATATAACTTTAAATGTGCTTAACACCTAGCTCTATGGGAAGTTGCATAGCATGTGGTATACCTTCTTGAACTAGTCTGAGTAAATGTTATGTAGGCTGGTAACATAAAATTATAAGGCAGCTAGGTCATGTGACTGTTTATGCCTGACCCACCCTAAAACCTCACATCATTTTTTTTTTTAAGGAGCGATAAGCCAGTCATGAATTTGTGAATACTCCTCCAATTCTCTTAACTTCCTTTTTAAAGGAAGATGATTTGTCACATTGTTTGATCTGAAATGGAAGCTTGTTCCAGAGATGGAGTTGTCATTGCAAGACAAAGCTGTCTGCAAGATCAGATCTGTGGTCCTAGTATTTGCTGGACTATTTAATTTGTGGAGATATAAGTGGTCTTGGACTGTCTGATCCCTAACTGCTTGAAAAGCAAGGCAGAGATCACCCCTATTCAGTTTTTAGGTTACTGAATACAGGGACAGAGTATCCACCTTCTGGTAAATCAGGTAATTTAGGCATGTGATCTTCTTCTGTTTGTTTAGAGATTCTGTGGTCTTTTCAACTGCTTAATATATCTAGTAAGATAAATCCCAAAAAAAGCATTGTATTCTAAGATGGGCCTGATCAGTACAACATTTAAAGGGGTAAGGACTTTGGGATCTTTAAGAGATGGCCTTTGTAGTCAACTGTTTTAGATAGGATTTCCCAACTACTGTTGCAACATGATGGTCAAAGGAGATGGGAGTTATCTTCCCATGTTTTAAGATCTCAAATATCTTCATTTTTGAGTGGGAGCAATTTCTGTACAATAATCGAGGTCCCAAGATTGTTTATCAAATGCAACAATATTTTTTAGCATATTATTTTAGCCCATTTTTGTGCATCAGCTATTCCCATGTTGGTAATGACCAGGTCTAGGATATTGGAGCCCCTGGTGGAACTAAGGATTAGTTGATAAACTCGGAATATAGGTAGTTACTATGTATGCAGCCCTGGAGACCATTAAGGAACTCTAGCCAAAATTCTCAATTGCCCCAAAGTGATGTGTGGTTAGGTGGCCTGATTCAAATCCTTTACCTCCCAGTGTTCTACCCTGAACCTCTAAACCAGGAAAAAATGCTTCTGCATACTTTGAATGTGCATAGATTACTCTGGTATTATCTTGATAGAACAAAGTCCTTTTGAAAAGCTAATCAGCAATTTATTTCTTAGGCTGTCAATTTAGTCCCAACATATTGCCTGAAATTGGTTTTGACATATCAAGTCTCTCTCTACAACAACCTTTGCCTTCGATGACCTATCTGAAAGAGGTGGACTCGTACCTTTTATAAGGCATTAAAGACCGGATTCTTGCTAGGACCATTCTTCAGGAACTCCTGGATCACTATCCTTCCTCTTCCCACCTTGGATACGCTTTGGTAATCGACCCATATAGCCTAAACGCTACTGCATTTGTGAGAATGATGAACATAGTATAGTTGTGTAAGTTGTACTTTCCAATAAGAGTAGATGTTTGAATTCCTCACTACTGCAGTAGCTACACCCTCCATCTATTCGCAGCCCCCCTTTTTACCGTTTTTACACTTGGAGTTGGGGTGTCATTTCAACAGTGATAATTATGTAGAGCCAATGTTCACACTGCCTAATGGCTAGCTTTCCATCACTCTATTATTTTACATAGTTATTGTTGGGAATAATTTGGTTATTTCTTGTTTGGATAGTTTGATGACTGCATTCCTTAACTTTTGGGCAAGAAAATCCTTAAGATTTTCCACTTGCTGATTTTCCTTTCTCATGACTTACCAATCAGCAGTCAGATTGGATGTGTGAGAAGGAGTCAGAGCTTTTGGAAGCTGGCTGATTGTTGTGTCTTGGGCAAGATGCAACCCATATAGCCTAAAAGCTATTGCAGCAGTGAGGAATTCGAATACATACTGTTAATGGCAAGTGCAACTTATAGAACTGTACTTTATGACTGTGATAGATTCTTGATAACTTGTCTCCTTGTGCTGCTCTAGGTGGAAGGTTTGATGACTGAAATCTCTGCATCAGTCTTTGTTCTGCCTCACATTCCAAAAGGCCTCTCAGTGGGAGGCAGAATTTCAACCTGTTTTAAACAGTTGGAATTGTCTGCAGCTTGCTGGGTTAAATGGATTGTAAAGGCAGGTTACAATAAAGTTTGGTGCCTTAAGACTTAGGATATGATGATGGGGGAGGGAGAAGAAAGTCTCTTGGAGTACTTGTAGCTCATATTTTCTCCAAGTTAAGGAATAGGGTATTAGAATGGATATCCTCTTCTTAGGTATTTTCTTACTTCATGTTCTTTCTTGTATTAAAGAAAATATGAGGGTCTTTAGGTCATTCAACTCTAAAGTCAGTCTCCAAACAAATTTCTGAACTGGTGACTCTTCCATTCTACCAATCTTTAAGGGAACTGTACGGGGTCAGAAGACCTAAATCGGCATGTACCAGTGTATGTTCATCCTATTGATCTCTGCTGCAGTAGCCTTAGCTATATGGGTTATATCCTGCCAAGCATATAACAGCCAACCAGTCTGCAAAGCTTTAGGGAACCTTCCACACACACAAACTGTCAAGCAGCTCTAACTGAGCTGACTAAAAGACAAGTTTAAGCCTGGAAGTCCTTCAGAGCTTTACTGCCGCAGAAGGGTATGCTCCTGAGGCATTCGAGTATTGATAGTTGGCTTGTGCTTTCCTTAGTTGGCAGATGTTCCTTGGGGGCACTTCCATTTTCTTATTTTTATTTGTTTTATCTCAAAGCTAGGAGTGTTGTGTTTTAATGGACATTCTTGAGACTGCAACATACTTTTAAATGGAGCACTCAGAATTTTCTGTCATTTTTAAAAGTAGTGCAAAGTAACTGAAAACATTTTTCCATGGAAACAATTGTTTTTTTTTTTTCTTTTGTGGGGCTGGTATAGCATTTTAAAGTCTTTTTTTTAACTGCATTTTTTCGGTCAAAAAGTAACTTTTGTGGACTGGTAGTATTAAGCAGCAGTTGCCAGTATATTTCCCCTGGGAATAAGGCAAGAGTTTTGGCTTGACCATAGAGCCCTTGGTTAATTCCAATCTTAATCTTTCTGATAAGGGAGGGAAATTGACAGTTATGGGGAAATAAGTGTTTACTTTTGCAACTTGATTTTCAGAAATTTGAATTGTCAGGCTTGTATGTTAGCTTGTTCTGACAAAGTATACAAGTATGAGGAATGTTATATCTGTATTTTCTTGTTTCTTGTGAAGAAAAATCTGCGTTAAATAACTTGGTGACTTGTGCAGTAGAAGAAACTATTGATTGCAGTGCGTTTATAAGTCTGATACTTCTTCCAGAGTTATGGCCAGAGTTATGGCCACCGATATGTTTTGAGGAGGTTTACATAGCTGCATTCTCAGAACCTCCCAGATGTTAAAATGAGATTTTAAATTCTCCCTTGGGTAGAGATTTAGTGTTGGCACCTCTGCTGCAGAGTTGATCAAAAGATGGGATGAAAGGGGGAAGCTGATCCAGGGAATCTCTTAAGATTAAGTCCTCTATTTTTTTTCCAAATTGTCCAAGCATGCAAAATCTGAGAGTAATGCTACTCAAGGCTAGGTCTAAACCTCAAAATGCACTCTCTCGAGGCACTCCTAAAAATGGAGAACATCGATATTTGTGCAGTAACTGAGACCTGGTTCAAGAGTCCAGAGGGCACCCCTGCAATACCAGGCTACAACTCTTACCACACTTTTCGGCCACCAAACCAGGATCAAAACACTAAAGGTGGAGGAGTGTCCATATTCACCAAGGATATTCACAACAACAGGCTAGTTGCCCAACAAAATGCGTCTGAAAATTCTCCAGGTGCAACTAACACTAGGTAAGACTGCAATCCAAATTGTAGCTTGCTACAGATCCCCCACCATGCCCCAAGATTCTCACTACACCTTTCTAAACATACTGGAAAATATTAAGATACAACCAAACACCCTAATACTGGGTGATTTTTAACTACCCTGCCATTAACTGGAAAAACTACTCCTGTACCAACACCTTTGCCCAACGGTTCTTGGAATTCATAAATTCCAACACCCTGGATCAACTAATCCTTAGTTCCACCAGGGGCTCCAATATCCTAGACCTGGTCATTACCAACATGGGAAATTGATGCTCCACACCTATGGTCACTCCCTCGTTGCTCAGGTCTGACCATAAGCTAATCACCCTTGACATCCACATCCCACCCCCACCCCCCAGTAAGGAAACCTCTGTAAAAAAAATTCTCCAAAGTCAACTTCATGCTACTCGAGTCAGAAGTGACAAACTTCATGACACCCATGCAGACGGGAACTGAAAGTTCGACTGCTGAATCCTACACTAAGACACTGTACGAGCACATCCACTCATGTATGAATCGTGCCATCCCCAATAGAACCAAGACGCTCTCCTCCAAAAAAAGGGAGCCAATCTGGTGGTTCTTTGCTATAAACAAACTTTACAACAAAAGGAAGAAACTGTTGCAGAAAAGAGGAAAATCCCAGGATGCAAAAAAACTCCCTTACCAGCCTCAGTAAGAAGCTGAGATCCCTCATATAAAATCCTCCAAAGCTAGTTACGAAAATAAAATTGCCAGACTCCAAAGACAACCACAAAGCATTCTATAGCTATGTCAAGAATCTAAATGGCAATGCTCAGATCTGCTCTGAGCTACAACAGAATGGCATTGAATATACTGATCCCAAGGATATTGTCAATATCCTGGCAGATTGATTCATTTCAAACTTCATCCCCCTCTCACCCCCTAAAGGGCCCATATCAATACTGAAAGATTGCCAAATTCCTGCAGTAATGGCCACACAGGTTAAAAAAAAAAAAAAAAAAAACTACACTCTCCAAAGCTAAGAATACAGCATCCATGGGACCAGACGACATCCCAAGCTGTGTACTACATGAACTACAAAATGAACTGGCACCTCGCCTAAGTGCCATGTTTAATCATAGCCTCACCTCAGGCTTCGTGCCCACTGAGTGGCATACAGCTACAATTATCCCACTCCACAAGGGGGGATCCACCTTGGATCCCGGGAACTACCGCCCCATCAGTCTGACGAGCCTGATCTGCAAGGCCATGGAACGTATTATCATGGAACTTATAAACAAAGACATTGCCAACCTTCAGACACTGGAACCCACGCAGTTTGGGTTCGTTAAGGACCGATCTTGTCTCCTGAACATGATTGACTTCTTCAAATCAGTGTCCAGAGCCGTGTACAAGGATAAGGTGGTCCACACAGCCTATCTGGACCTCGCTAAGGCCTTCGACACCATCCCCCACTCTGGAATCATAGAAAAACGTACTAAGCTGGGCATTAATCCCTACATCACTCGATGGGTTGCCAACTGGCTTACTGACAGAACCCACACTGTAAAAGTAGCAGACTCCAAATCCAGCTCCAGACAAGTGGAGTACCTCAGGGTTCAGTCCTGGGACTGCTCTTGTTTGGCATCTACTTCTCTGAAGTACAGGCCAACACTAAGGAACTCTGGCTAACAAAGTTTGCAGATGACTGCAAACTGGGAGCCGTTATTGAATCCCCAAATGATGTGGATATTCTACAAAAGGGCCTTACAGAAACAGATGCTTGGGCACCAAGAGCCATGGACTCAAGCTCAATGCCAAGAAATGTATAGTTATCTCCTTTGGAAAAAAAATATGTACTCATGAATTACCACATAGGTGGCAGTACACTAAACATGGAAAGTGTGATAAGAGACTTGGGGACACAGGTGGATACTGGTCTCACCTTCGATAACCACATCGCCACAGCAGTTAGGAAATCCTTCTATGTGGCACACCTCATCACTAAGGGCTTTTCATCCAGAAAAAAGGAGGTCATTGTCCCACTGTACTCATCCCTCATTAGACCCATTATAGAATACAACGCCCCGTTTGGTATGCAACTCTCAAGACATCTGCAACAACTGAAAAGGCCGCAGAAATACCTCACTAAAATAATCACAGGCCTAAAGCAGATGCCCTATGCTGACCGTCTAAAAAACCTCCACCTACACTCTCGCATATCGTCTACTCAGAGGTGATCTCTGCTTAACATACAAGGCCATGTGAAACCCAGAGCTGTTGGACATGCTACACTTGAAGAAATCCCAATCCCTCAAAGCCACATGCTCCAGGGATCTAAACCTCATCATCACAATGAACAAAACATGCTGGAGGGGTAGGTTCCTGACCCGGAGACTTCTCAGACTCTGGAATAGACTGCCCATACATGTCAAGCAGAGCGCCTCTTTGGCCCTCTTCAAAAGGAACCTTGATGATTGGATGGGAGATAGGATATTCACCCCGGGGATCACATCAGTTGCCTGCTAGACAGGGGTCCAGGGAAGTAAATACTGTGGGAAGAAATAGCCTGGGAATTGTTAGGCTAGGCTTTTATAGGTTCCTAGGGCCGATAGCCTAGTACCAAACTATGAACCTATAGGGATTTTTTTTTATCTTCTCATCCAATTTTGGCAAAATGTAATAATCGATCTCAACAAAATTCAGGTAAACAGATGTTTAAGAAGAAATGGCAAGGGAGCTTCAAAAAGGAAGACTTGAACCTTCCAAAACCAGGCCTAGTCCAACAAGTCTGAATGACTATTCAAGAGACCTTGTGACCTCCTCCTACCCTGGCCCCTTTTTTCATCCAGAAAATCTGAACCTCTTTTTTGTTCTTTGGCAACAGATTAATTTTCATGGCCCATTTGTCTGAAACATTCTTCAGGGTTACAGATGACAATGAGAGGAAATTCCTCCATTCCAATGGGTCACTCATTTTCCAGTTCTGTTTCCATTGGTTCTTCATCACGTGCTTTCCCAAAGAGTGATAGAACCAGCCCCTTCTTCCCAGGTGGGGAAGGGGTTTTATTCAAGAATTTTCCTAGTGCCAAAGAAAGAAAATTCTTGGACAGCAGTTCTTGCTCTTTCTTTCCTAAACTTGTTTGTGACCATGCCCAAATTCAAAATGATGTCACTTCACAACCTGTCACCTCGTCTTCCTCTTTCAAAGTTTCATGGCAACACTAGACTTAAAAAAGATGCTTTTCGTTTCACCACACCCCTATTCATCCAAACTTCAGACGTTTCTTAATGTTGTGTGTGTCTGGATCACATCATCAGTTCTGTCTTAGCATTTGGACTAACCACTACACCAAGCTTGTGTCAGTCCAGTGTTTTGAGGGTTTGAATAGGTATTACACTGTCCCAGCTTCTAATTTAAAACACCACACTGATTTATTAATGTAAAGCTTTTTTTCTGCAGATTTTCAGACTCCTTTTCTGTTTTTTTTTTTTTTTTTTTTTTCCCAAAACTTTTTTTTGTGCTTTTATCATGTATACTATTCTTACTGTGCACATTTCAGCACAAAAACTGTGCTCACAAATGACTCCTTTTTCATAACTTAGCTCCAGTGCATGCAGTCTTTTTGGCTGTAAATTTTGTTCATTATTGTACGCATGTCAGAAAAATTTATTTTGTTACAACTTGTGTGCACTCAAACATTCTTCTGGACGTAACTGCTGCATGTGTTGCCTTTGCCATGTTTCCATTGATGCTGTTCTTTGCTATAGACTTCTTGACTAATTTTTGCTCTTTGCTCACTTTCAGCTCATCTGTTTCACAGGACACTGTGTCCATAAGTCTTCAGTCAGCTGTCTTAATTGTGATAAATTAATTTCACTTACTCTGCACACAGTTGTTTTAACTTTAAAATCTGATTGCTTAAGTAACATGCCACTTGACTGATAATTTCTGATATAGTATACAATTCTGTTTTCAAGTACAGTTTTATTTATTTTACATTTGGTTACCAGGAAAGTTTGCCCGGACACACATCCTTTTTCAGCGGAGGCCCAGGGAAAAAGCTCCACATTTAAGAAACCTACCATTATTTTATTGTACTATAATATGAAGAAGGATACACATAAATTGTACACAGATACTAATGCATACAATTTACAAGTAAGGATAAAGCATCATGATACAAAGTGTGAGAACATCTAGAACAGTTCCAATATATTGTATGTCAGAGAAACAAAACTAGAGTTGTTACATAAACCCTGTTTGTTTATACAAGGGTAGAAGTGTGACCTGCACTATGGTGATGATGAGAGAAAGCAACCAATTTACTGGCTAATAAGTTTGCAATAGTGTTGTAGAAAAAAGGGTGGATATTGTACAAAGTTAAGGACTAGCATGTACAGGAACAGAGCCACTCATCAGCTAGGTAAGCTTTTAGTATTTTTTTTTAATTGTATTAAGGAGGCTATAGATGATATGTTGGTGGGCAAGAGTATTCTTGAATGTTATAGCTAAAAATGAAAGAGGGGTGCACCAGCTGTGTTATTGGCTTTAGTTATTTATATATATCCGAAATCTTCAAAAAAGGCTACTGTCTCGGCTCCAGTGTCATCGGAACCGACCATACAGGTTGTTGGTAGGAGCTGGTCCCCAGTCTTGGAACCGGTATCTCCTACCTTGCGATCCCCGATTCTGGGTTCACCGGCTCCGTCGGTGGTTTCCTCTCGGGCTTCTGTGTTATTGGCTTTAGTTATTTATATATATCCGAAATCTTCAAAAAAGGCTACTGTCTCGGCTCCAGTGTCATCGGAACCGACCATACAGGTTGTTGGTAGGAGCTGGTCCCCAGTCTTGGAACCGGTATCTCCTACCTTGCGATCCACGATTCTGGGTTCACCGGCTCCGTCGGTGGTTTCCTCTCGGGCTTCCAGACTCTCTGATTCGGATGTGGATCGAGTGGTGCAGAGACTTGCAGGATCCGGTGCTTGCTAAAATTCTGTCTGCTTTGACTCAAGCAGCTTCGGAACCGACAAAGTCCTCTCCTGTTTCTGCTCCTCCTCCGACTCGAATTGAGTTATCGGAGCCGAAGGAGGCTAGTCAGTCGTTTGTGGTACTGACAACCCTGATGTCCTCTGCTCCAGCGGCGGAATCTGAGAGCAGACACTCCTGTCAGTTCCGGGGTGGGGTCGAACCTATACGCCTGTTCCAACTCTTCCTCTTGGGGCTTCGGCATTCATGAGTTCGGCTCCTACCTCGGGCTCTGAGCTGGCGGTTCTGGTGCGGGAGGAGTCTTCGGACCAGAGTGCTTCCTCGTATCGGAGCAGTGGGGCCTTCGATCCCATGAGGAAGGCTTTGTCCCCCTCTATTACCACAACCTCTGATATGGCCACCTCCTCCCAAAAGGTGCCTGAATCATCTGATACCACAGGTTCACTGTAAGTGTAGGGACCCAGAGCCTCAGGACGGGACTTTGGGGGGGACCCTGCTCCTCAGTGACCTCCCCAGAGATTCCCACTGAGGAGGTTCCTTGGAAGAGGTTTTGTAAGAGAAGACATTTAGATTCCCCCCAGGAATCCATCACATCGGACACCGATTTGGAGGAATCGGAAGTGTCCCCAAGTCCCCCTCATTGGATATCTCCTTTGGAGATATCCTTAAGACTCTTAAGCAGAGGAGGGACTGGCAGCCCCTAATCCCTACCGAGGACGAATCATTGCTCCTAAAGGCTTTCGGGTCCCGACCCTCTACCTCTTTGGTATCTCCGCCATTCGATGAGTTGATGGATCTTTTGTCTCGAAGGGCGTGGGAGTCACCAGATTCTATGGAGCCTGTTCCTAGACGACCCAACAAATACATTTCAGTGCCTCAAGAATAAGTCCTTCTTATCCAAACCCATACCTGTTGATGCCATGGTGGTGGCGGTAGCCACTAAAAAAGAGATGTCGGAGACTTCTTTGTCTGTCCATCCTCCAAATAGAGAGTCTAGGATCATTGACGGATACGGGAAGTGCATGTTCAGTTTTACGACCTTTGCCCTTTGGTCATTGAACTATCTAACCCACTTCACAAGGCTTCAGAGAGATCTCCTGAAGGAGCTTGGAGATGCTCTCCAGGGTGCAGTAGCCGATTCTGCGGTGGACAAAGTGACGTCTCTGCTTGCTGTTCTCAACTCCATCGTAAGCTCTTCCATGCGCCTCGTGTCTTACGCAGCTGATGGAACGAGTAGGGCAGCGGGTACAGGAATTGCTTTGCGAAGACATTCCTGGGTGCACTTATGTTCTTTTGTGGATGCCCCCTTCGATGGTTCTTCCTTGTTTGGATCAAAAGTTGGAAACCCTCACCAGATGTGAGGAAGATGGTAAGACTCTATCTGCCATAGGAGTCTGTTTTTTCTACCCCTACTAGACCTTATCCCAAAGGTCAACAGGGAGGGAAAATGTGGTTCCATAAGACGCAAGGAGCCTTTCCGAACTCACAAGGTGAAGCCTCCTCCAGGGGCAGAGGGGGAGGCAATGGTGGAAGATGCCCACGTGGCAGAGGGGGTCCACAGAACCAGGGTGACAGGGCTTCCCAAGGAACTGATCCCCATCAGCGCTCCTGAAAGGTGGCCCGACTGTTCTGCTCTGGAGGCAGTCGGGGGTGTTTGTCTTTGTGTCTAGGCGCCTGGCTAAAAATCTCAAGACCGATGGGTACAAAACGTTATATCCAGAGGATATTCCATCCCCTTTCTTTCACAACCCAGACCAACAAAAGGAATCCCAGACGTTCCACCCAGTCTACAGGATGTGGCATCCGTAGAGGTCCAAAAACTATTGCAAAAAAGTCATCCAGCCAGTCCCAGCAGACCAGCAAGGATCCGGAACTTACTCAAGATTCTTTTTGGTACCAAATAAGACGGGACTGGAGACCTATTTTGGACCTCGGCAGACTCAACAAATATGTGGTGAAGACGAAGTTCCGGATGGTCATGCTTCAGTCCATTCTCAGTGAGGGACAATTGGATGTGCTCTATAGATTTCCAGGAAGCGTACTACCATATCAAAATGGCCAGGCCATCCAGGGATCACCTGCACTTCAGGCTGGGAGCCATTCACTTCAGTTTCGGGCCCTGCCCTTTGGTCTCACTTCAGCCCCCAGAGTGTTCACCAAATGTATGGCAGTGTCATGGCTCACTTGAGACATTTTAGGAATCCGGGTGTTTCCTTACTTGGACGACTGACTTCTTACCGCCCCCACCAAGCATCAACTTATTCGGGCAAGGGACACTGCCATAGATCTATGCTTACAGCTGGGTATTACGATAAATTCGGAAAAGTCTGCTTTATTGCCATCGCAGCGTACAGTCTTTTATAGGAGCAGACTAAGACACGGTCAGCATGTCCCTGAAGCTCTCTCCCGAAAGAGTTGATTACCCTTCGACAACAAATTGTGGATCTCCTGTCAAGACAAAAAGCACCAGCATCACAGATTCTCAAGCTGCACGGCACTATGGCAGCAGCGATTCTTGCAATACCCCTTGTGAGATCTCACATGCGCATTCGTCAGTGGCTGCTATTCACACAGTGGACATTTCAGGACTTGCCGATGAATCACCCAGTTCTGATTACCAACTCTTGCAAGGACTATCTTCGGTGGTGGCTAACGTCTGAGATGGTGACTGTGGGACATCCATTTGTTCTCCCGACTCCAGTTGCAACAGTAAACACGGATGCCTCCCTGATCGGGTGGGGGGGCATTATCAGGGACGGACAGCTCTATGCACATGGCAGGCTCACTAGGCTCATTTGCACATAAAGGTCCTGGAGATGAGAGCGGTTCTTTTAGCGTTGCAGTCCTTTCAAGACTCTCTTCCCCTAGGCATGATTGCAATCCAGTCAGACATGTCTGTAGTCTGGTACATAAACAAACAAGGAGGAACCAAATCTTACCACCTATGTCAAGAGGCTCTAAGATTATGGAAATGGGCAGAGTCCACCCAGGGTTTTCTGATAGCAACGCACATTCCGGGTTAAGCCAACGTGATGGCAGACTCAGCAGAGCTATTCTGTTGCCTCATGAGTGGTCTCTCAAGAACGAAACGGTGGAAATTATTTTTCGTAGATGGGGCCAGCCTTACTGCGACCTTTTTGCCACCCCCACAAACACCAAGTGCAGCAACTATTTTGTCCTGATCCCTCAACAGGGACAACTCCTGAGGAACGCACTTGTCCACGATTGACCCCCGGGACTCCTATATGCTTTTCCTCCCTTTTCCCTGATTCCCAAAGTCTTACAGAAAGTCAGTTTTTTGGGCAGGACACTTATCTTAATAGCCCCAAATTGGTATCGTCAAATTTGGTTCTCCTTCCTGAAGCCTCATCTACTGGAGGAGCCTTGGATCCTGGACCCAGTGCCGGATCTGTTGACCCACTCGTCAGGAGCTCTTCACCCTTCTCTTCAGTCCATCAAACTGACAGCTTAGTTGCTCCAATTCTCAGAATAGCCAGGTTCCAGAATTTATCAAAAGAGGCTCAACATATTCTCTTGTAGTCTCACAAATCTTCAACCAGGAAACTTTACCTCAGTAAGTGGAAAAGGTTTTCCATCTGGGCATAGCAGAATAACACTCACCCTTTCCTGGTGTCCATTTCGGATATTTTGGAATTTCTAACAAAACTGTTAAATGAAG
The DNA here is from genome assembly GCF_019279795.1 of Protopterus annectens. NCBI lineage: Eukaryota > Metazoa > Chordata > Ceratodontiformes > Protopteridae > Protopterus > Protopterus annectens. Next base: position 1,976,185,419 of record NC_056735.1, on the reverse strand, counting down.
GAGCTGCAGCAGCAACCATTTGTGTCCAACTGGCTGCTATTTCTAATTTTCGTATAGGTGCATCTGAAAATGGTATTATGTCTAATAAGTTGGCTAAGGCTTTTTTGAAAGGTACGATGCACTTAAAACCACCAATCAGATCTCCTACTACTCTGGGGAACTTAAACCTAGTCCTGTCCAAGATTATTCTCCTGCCCTTTGAACCTGCCTCCTCTTGTGAACTGAAATATCTTTCTTGAGGACCTTTTTCTTGGTGGCCATTACATCAGCACGCAGAATTTCGGAATTGCAAGCTTTTTCTGTTAAGCAACCGGACATAATATTTCACAAAGATAGGGTTTCCATCACAACAAATCTGTCGTTCTTACCGAAAGTGTGTTCAGAATTCACACTTAATCAGACGATTGAGTTGCCTGTTTTCTTTCCAAATAATTTAAATCAGTTGGAATATATGCTTCACAAACTTGACGTCCATAGACAACTTCGCTTCTATTTTGACAGGGCAAAAGACCACAGAAGGGCTGATCAGCTGTTCTGTCTCCTTCTCAGATTCTTAAAAAAAGGTGCACCGTTCTCCAAATCTATCTTGTCTAAATGGATCTCTGATCGTATATCCTTTATCTACAGTGAAGCGGGTATTGCATTACATAACAGTCCAGGCTCATTCTACAAGAGCAGTTTCTACTTCTGCAGCCTTCTTGACCAGGTTACCTATTAATTCAATTTGTGCAGCTGCACCTGGTCAAATCCACATGCCTTTATATTTCACTACAAAGTGGGCAAGGCCTCTAGGGACAGAACTTCATTTGGGTCTGCTGTCCTGAAGCAGGTACTCCCGTGAGCCACCCAAGATTGTGGTGCTGGGGATGCTACCCATCAGTAAGAATGAAGGCGAGATTGTACATCTTCACATAAAAAAGAAGTTGTGTACTTACCGTAACGTTCCATGTGAGTTGTTCTCACCTTCATTATTACGACCCCCCCCACCGACCCTCATCCTATGTCTGGAAGTTCGAGGGGTTCTATCTTGGTTTTGGTTCTCCTGAGAAGTTTCCTCTCAGTGGTCTGTATGATTTCCTTAAAATCTGGGGTAGGTTTTACACTAGTTGGCAGCAAACAAGATCTGGGGAATGTAGTGGTGCATTGTGGGATAGGGCTTTGGCCTTGAGCTGTTGGAGACCTCGATCTTTGCAAATTGGCCGACTCGGAAGCTGAGGATTGGCTCTGAACCCATCAGTAATAATGAAGGCGAGAAGAACAAATACCATGGTAAGTACATAACCTCTTTTTTTGTGCAGTGGAATAATATGGGAACTTTTTCAGATATCAGGGACTAGATGTTCAGATATGGATCTGTTAATAAGAATGGCTACTGGGTATGTGATTGCATCAGCAGCAGTTCTCAGAAAATCTGCTAGTAGTTTATCTGTAGCTAATATTGTGGGCTGTAGCCTTTTTATGTAGTTTTTTTAATCATATCTATAGTGACAGGTTGTAAGATAAAGCTGTTATGTGATTTAGGTGATTCCTTGGAGTAGGGGGGAGTGCTGAGGGTTACATAGGGCTAGAATGGATTCCGTGAAGTATTTATTGAATTGGGTAGCTATATTCTCTGAGGAATTTGTAGTAGCTGGGGAAGGTGTACTAGATTTACCTATGAGTATATTGTTAATGGCTGTCCAGAACTTTTTGAGGGTTGTTTTGGTGCTTTATTTGTATTTTCTGGTAGTAGTTAGTCTTGTCTAATCTGGCCAGTTTCTTTGCTTTATTTCTCTCTGTCTCTCTGTCTCTCTGTCTCTCTGTCTCTCTGTCTCTCTGTCTCTCGCATTTATTTACATTTATTGATGCTGGTGCCTAATGTCACATATGCTATTGTGTGTCTTGATATTGTACTGTGTATGAAGAACCTGTGTTTTCCTGCATTTGGAACACACTTATCTATCACTTTTCCCATTGGAATTGTGGCACAAAACCAAGTGTTCATGTGGCTGGTGTAATGATCCAAGACACTCTTTGTTATTGTTTCTTGTCACTTCTATGCAGCAAAACCTTTTGTGTCATCATGTTGCTGCTGAAGAATGAACCGAATCCCTCACTGGCATTCTGTCCACAGTATAGAGCACTGTCTTGCGTATTGTCATCATGGCCACCCACAGATAAACCTAAGAAAATTCAGCCTTAAGAACTGGGTTTTAGGCAAGAAGAGACTGCAAACACAACAGAAAAACAAAGTGAGCTGCTTTTGGTCATTCCTCCCTGCAGGACCGCGGCAATTTAAAAGGATTTTTACTTACTTGAATTTTAAACTGCATCAAGTCCTCTGTTCTCTGCCTTTTTGAAATGTTATGTTTGCTTTTTCTTTTAATATTAGTGGGTTTTAGTGTGCACACTAACAGAGACGTTCAACCCATTGCCCCTCTCCCCCATTTTACTTCTTCTTAGTATTGAATGCTTGCATTTTGTAATTGGGCAAAGTAGATTCTATAATTGTAAGAAATGTTGTCCTGTAAGCAACTGCTTAGCACTTACCTTTTGCTTTCTAAGTTTCTGGAACCTGTGTTCTGAGAGACTGCCTTCCAGACTATCTGCAAATATACAGAGTTGAGTATATTTATTTGGTTTTAGAGTTTGCACTGTTAGTTGTTGATTAGATCTCTGTTTTGTCCCACCCACCCTATTTTTGGTTTGTGGTTTAAATATGATGGCTTTTGCAGTTGCCTGCCCCACTATAGGTTGGATCTGGGACAGTCCCATCTCTTTACCACATTCTACCTAATAAACTCTTTCTGCACTTGCCTTTAGTCCTTTTTAATTTAATTACATTTTTAAACTGTGTTTGGTCTAATATTGCTACATACTCAAGTGTGCTAGCTTGCACTGCATGTGAATTGTTTTTACTACTGTTTTTGCTACTTTTCTGTTAAAAAAAAAAAACAAACAAAAAAAAAACTGTAAACCTGTTTCCTACCTTTCTTTTAACTAGTGTTCCAGATACAGATTTGATGTATCCAGGAGTGTATGTAAGCTTCTGAGCCCCCCAAGCCTTTCTGGGGTGGAGGGAAGCCTTCTAGCTTATCAGTGGGAGTGGTAAGCACTAGGTAACCTGTCTACCACATAAGCAGTGGTTCTGGCCCAGAAATTGTAGTTATTGGCCAGTTGGGAATCTTTTCCATCTCTCTCAACTTTCTGATTTGAAAGCCTGCATTTGCACTGGTTTCTGTCCTGTAACTCATCTAGTGCAGATATGGATTCTTAGTTTTAGCACTTAAATTTGCTTATTCATGCTCAGCATTTGTTCAGAACTTGTAAGCACTAAATAAGCTACTAAGGACTATAGCACTCTATCTTCCTTGTTACCTAGAGGGAAACAGTTTTTGTACTTAATTTTCTCACTTGCTTAGAGAAAAACGGTTCTTGTACTCACTTATCTAGAGGAAAATAGTTTTTTATTCAGGCATGTCCAAGGGTCAGCTCCCAGTGTTCTCTCCTGTCTGTCTGATGAATCTGGGCATCTTGAGGCAATGCAGAAGTTGCCTCATGAACACATTCAACTCTCTCCTCCTACCACCCAACACTACAACCTGTGAAAGATGCACTTATCTAGCCAAACTGGAGGTAAAGCTCTCTCCAACCAAGACTGAACTTGACAGTCCTGAGGAGAAGGTAAACATTTGCACCACACCACACTCCTCACATAGTCTCACTAAATCTACACCACCAAAATCCACACACAGTAACTCAAAAACATTCGTGGAGGCTCTCCATAATAATTTGTCTAAGCAACAGAGACCTCCAAAGCAGAAACGCAAGCAACCTCCATCCCCCAACACAACCCAAATGACACACAGCCCACAGACTCACTGTGCCACTCCACCACAGCTAATAAGGCAAAACAACGTACCCAACGCACTAGTCATAGGTGACTCTAGTCAGGCACACCGATGTCCCACTCACCAGGCTAAACAAGAAGGTTACTGTCAGCTGCCTGTCGGGTGCCGGTATCCACCACATAACCCACACACTCGGGTCACTCCACAACAAGTACAAATATGACTCTGTCATTGTCCATGTTGGTGTGAATGACCTGAGACAAACCCCCTTGGACTACATGAAGAGAGACATGGAAGAGCTCTCCGATCTTGTAGCCCAGGCAGGTATAACCCTAGCCTTGAGTAGCATTCTGCCATCGCCCCTAATGATACCGCAGTACAAGGACAAAATGGTTGACTTCAACAATTGGATAAGCTTCTGGTGTCATTCTAAGGGGATCCAGTATCTGTCTGCTTGGGATGACATGGTCGACAGACCACGATGCTTTGCCACAAATGGCCTGCACCTGTCGCCCCTGTGATTCCAGATACTGGCTAAGGCTCTTGCTGCCCTATAGTGCCTTTTTTAGGCAAGGTTCAAATAACAAATTCACCACCGTAACAGGAACAGGCAAGCAAAAACTAAGGGTAATGCTACTCAATGCTAAAAGTCTAAATCTCAAAATGCACTCACTCGAGGCACTCCTTAAAATGGAGAACATCGATATCTATGCAGTGACTGAGACCTGGTTCAAGGCTCCAGAGAGCACCCCTGCACTACCAGGCTATAACTCATACCACACTTTTCGGCCATGTAACCTGGACCAAAACACCAAATGAGGAGGTGTGTCCATGTTCATTAAGGATATCCACACCTCCAGGCTAGTTGCTCAGCATAATGCATCTGAGGTTATCCAAGTGCAACTAACTCTGGGCAAAACTGCAATCCAAACTGTAGCTTGCTACAGATCCCCCCACCATGCCCCAGGATTCCCACTCCTTTTTTCTTGATGTACTGGAAAATATTAAGGTTCATCCAAACACCCTTATAATGGGCGACTTCAACTGCCCCAACATTAACTGGGAAAACTACTCGTGTACCAACTCCTTAGCTCAACACTTTCTGGAATTCATAAACATCAATGCCCTGGTTCAACTTATCCACACCCCCACCAGGGGCAACAATATCCTAGACCTAGTCATTACCAACATGAGTTCCACACCTGAAGTCAACTCCTTGTTGGTCCGATCCGACCGTAAGCTAATCTCCCTTGATATCCACCCCCCCCCCCATTAAGGAAACCACGGTAAAACATTTCTCCAAAGCCAACTTCATGCTTCTTAATACAGAAGTGATTAACTTTGACACCCATGTAGATGGACAATACAGTTACAACTGCTGAATCCTACACAAATGCACTCTATAAGCAGTTACACGAGTGCATGGATCGTGCTATCCCAAACAGAAGCAAGATGCTATCCTCCAAAAAAAGGAAGCCAATCTGGTGGTCCCCTGCCATAAACAAACTGTACAACAGAAGGAAGAAACTGTTGCAAAAGAGAGTAAAATCCCATGAGTGGAGGAGCTCCCTGGTCTGCCTCAGTAAGAAGCTGAGATCCCTTATAAGATCCCCAAAGCTAGCTACAAAAAGAAAATTGCCACTAATTCTAAGGACAACCACAAAGCATTCTATAGCTATGTCAAGAATCTCGATGGCAACACCCAGATCTGCTTTGAGTTACAGCACAAAGGCTCGAAAATTACAGAACCAACTAATATTGCCAACATCCTGGCAAATAGGTTCAGTGCTAGCTTTACCCCCCCCCCTCACCCCCTAAAGGGCCCATATCTATACAAGAAGAATGCAGAGTCCCTGTAATCACAACTACGCAGGTAAAAGCTGCACTCTCGAAAGCCAAAAACACAGCATCCATGGGACCGGACAACATCCCAGGCTGCGTTTTACACCAACTTCAGAATGAACTGGCTCCTCACTTAAGCACCATGTTCAATAATAGCCTCGCATCAGGCTTTGTGCCCATGGAATGGCTCACAGCAACAGTTATCCCACTCCACACAGGGGGAGCCACCAGCGATCACGGGAACTATCGACCTATTAGCCTGATGAGCCTGGTCTGCAAGGTTATGGAACGTATCATCATGGAACTCATAAACAAAGACATTGGTAACCTCCAAACTCTGGATCCCACCCAGTTCAGGTTTGTGAAAGGCAGATCATGCCTCCTGAACCTGATCGACTTTGAGGCAGTCACCAAAACCGTAGATGAGGGTAAGGTGGTTCACACAGCCTATCTTGGCCTCGCCAAGGCTTTCGACGCCATCCCCACATTCTGAAAATTATAGCTAAACTCATTAAACTAGGTATAAATCCCTACATCACAAGATGAGTTGTCAACTGGCTCACTGACAGAACCCACACTGTAAAAGTTGCAGACTCCAAATCTGACCTCAAAGCAGTGACAAGTGGATTACTACAGAGTTACGTCCTGGGACCTCTCCTGTTTATCTACTTTGAAGTGCAGGCTAACACAGAAGGCCTCTGGCTAACGAAGTTCGCAGATGACTGCAAACTAGGAGCCATAGTAAAGTCCCCAAATGATGTGGACATCCTACAGAAGGGCCTCGCTGAGACAGATGCTTGGCATCAGAGCCATGGCCTCAAGCTCAATGCCAAAAAGTGCAGTGTCATCCCCTTTGGTAAAAACTCTGTACCCATGAACTACCACATAGACAGCAATCTACTTAACACCAAATGTATGATAAGAAACCTTGGCACCCAGGTGGACAGTAGTCTCTCATTTGATAGTCACATCGCCACAGTAGTCAGGAAGTCCTTCTACGTGGCGCACCTCATCATAAAAGGGTTCTCATCCAGGAAAAAAAAGAGATCACCGTTCCCCTCTACTCGACACTCATTAGACCCATTATAGAGTACAATGCCCCTTTTGGAATGTGCCTCACAAAACGTCTGCAGCAGCTGGAAAGGCCACAAAAGTACCTCACAAAGAGGATTACTGGCCTCAAACAAATGCCCTACACTGACTGCCTCAAAAAACTCCAGCTTTACTCCGTAGCATATCGCCTATTCCGAGGTGATCTCTGCCTAACATATAAATCTATGTCAAACCCAGAGCTGTTGGACATGCTACACCTAAAGAAATCCCAATCCCTCCGAGCTACATGCTGTAGGGACCTAAACCTTGTCACCACAATAAATGGGACATGCTGGAGGGGATAGATTCATGTCCCAGAGACTTCCCATACTCTGGAACAGGCTACCCATCTATGTCGAACAAAGTTCTTCATTAGCTCTCTTCAAGAAAAATCTTGATGAGTGGGTGGGAAATAGGAACTACCCCGGGGATCACTTCTGTGTCTCTGCTCGACAGTGGCACAGGAAAATAACTTTCTTGCATGGCGTAAGCCAGGGAACTTTGTTGGCTAGGCTTACGTAGACGCTTGGGCCGATAGCCTATTACCTACCTATGAAGTGACTGTGTGTTTTTTGGATGTTCTTCATTCCACATTGCTGCAGTCCTAACTATTGGGTAGTCCGCTGTCCAGTCGGCCCGAATACCAAAGTATATGGCTGACGTCGGTCACGGCGCATTAGACTGACGTCAGTACGTCAGGGTACTAATGCGCATGACCGACGTCATATCCTCAGTCTTTTTTGCCGCATGGTCCGATGCAGAAGCAATTTTGCGAGTGCAGGTTGGCGTTCTGAAAATTTCTGAAGTCAGAGTTTCAGACCGAATCAAAGTTGGCTAAGTACCTCGTTGGGAATATTTTGGTTTTTCTTGCCTCAGTATTTAACCGGATGTCAGAAAAAGTGAATAACTGTATTTCTTGTGGGAAACAGATATCTCATAGGGATTACCATACTTTGTGTATACCTTGTTTAGGGCCTGAGCACGACGTTGTTGGATGCCGCTCTTGTGCAAGATTTAACAAACGCACTATTAAGAGAAGGTTAGACTGTGCCAGGTTAGTGTTTGGGAAGCGTTGTAATTATAAAATGCCGTCGGATGTTCCGACGCCCGCTTCGGGCAAAAAGCGCAAGGATAAAGCAGCAAAGCCTAGAGTGGAAGAACCGACAGTCCCGGACGCCGGTTCTTTAGAAGGCTCAGTGGAGCCGGAGATTCTGCCAGGTGTTTCTTTGGACTCTCAGGGAGAGACTTTATTGTTACAGGATGTATCCTCTCAGGAAGTAGGCCAGGCTGAGGGGGCTTCTCAGGTGGCTGTTCTTCCCTCTCTTCCTAAGGTGGTTAAGGCCTCTCCTTCTGTTTCCAAGGCTTCTTTGAGAGGCAGGCCTAGTGTAGCTTCAGTGGGGGTTTCTCCTAGTGCTTCAGGGTCTTTGCCTAAGAAACATATGCTTAAAATGGCAGAGGATTTGATTACTATGATTAGAGGTTCTATGCCCCCTCCTGATAAGAGGCCTAGGGTGGAACCTGACTTTGAGAGTTTTGAGCACTGTTCGGAGGCTTCTGAGTCTTCGGCTGAAGACTTGCAGGAGTATCCTCCTTATTCTGATTCTGATGTGGATGATTCTACTCCTTCAGCTTCTCCTCCTGAGGATTTTTCATTTTCAGAGACTCTGCATTCCATGAGGGAGCACTTTAAATGGGAAGGTCAAGATTTCTCTGATTCCAGGAAGAGGCTTAGGGAATTCTTGTTTTTACCCCAGCATAGGCCTTTAGCTATACCTCCGGTTCTGAATGTGGTGGAAGATGTTTTGCAGAGGCTTCCCTGAATCCTGATTCTTTGCCTCCTGCACCAGTTAAACCGGATAGGTACTATAGGGTGCCTGAAGCTCATAAGTATCTTTTTAAGAGTCCTAGGGCGGACCCGGAAACTGTCTCTCAGGGGCCTAAAGGTGTGAAGGCTTCTGTGGTTAAAAATCCTGTTCCTCCTGATAAAGAGGCAAGGGCTTTGGATAGATGGGGAAAGAAAGTGTATACTTCTTCCACTTTAGCCATGAGGGCATTGAATTGTCAGTTTCACATGTTAAAATATCAGAATTACCTCCTTTCACAATTGAAATCTAAGGTGGATGCTCTGGCAGAAGGTATTGAGTGTAAAGAGTTGCAGGATTTAGTGCATGTGTCTGAACAGGTGGGTAAACATTCCTTGCAGTGTGGTTTTGATGCTGTGCAGGCCTCCTCGAGGGTGGCTGCCACTGGTTCTGTTCTTCGTAGGCACGCCTGGTTGAGAGATCAGAATTTAGCTGAGCATGTTAAGACAAGGATTTTGGATGCTCCTTTACAGTCTGATGTGTTGTTTGGTTCGCCTGTTGAAGCAGTTTTAAAGAAAATGGAGGACAAGGCTAAGTCTATGCAAACTGTTAAAGATTTTTTGCAGGTGCAGCCTCCGAGGTTTAGTAGAAATTGGCCTACTAAGGGGTGGATTTATCCTGCTTATGATTCCCAGTCTAGGGGTAGGTCTAGACGTGGTAGGGGCAGAGCTCAAGGTTCTTTTAGGCCTAGGACGGGGAGTTCACCTGCTCAGACTTCTGGTGAGGGCAGGGGTCAGTCCTTTCGTAAGCAGACCCAATGACCTGCCTTTTCAGCTGCCAGTACATTCTCGCCTGGCAGCACCTCTGGGAGGAAGGCTGTCTCTTTTCAAAGAAAATTGGGATTTAATTACCCAAGACAGATGGGTTCTGGATATCATTCACCACGGTTACAGGTTTTATTTCCATACCTTGCCTCCTTTCAAAGGCATGCCAGACATTCCTCCTCTACAAAGAACAGAGGCTCACAAGCAAATTTCTTTGTTGCTCCAAATAGGAGCCATTCAGTCAGTTCCTGTGCCAGAAAGGGGCCTAGGATTTTATTCTCGCCTGTTCCTAGTACCAAAGAAGGGGAACACGTGGAGACCAATTCTGGATTTATCTCTCCTCAACACTTATCTGGACATTCCCAAGTTCAAAATGTTGACGTTACAACAGCTTTTACCTCTGCTGGGCAAAGATCACTGGATGGTAACTTTAGATCTCAAGGAAGCTTACCTTCATGTGCCTATAAGGCTAAGTTGCAGGAAGTATCTGCGTTTTCGAGCTGGAAATTCTCATTATCAGTTCTCTGCATTGCCCTTTGGCTTATCCACTGCGCCCAGAGTATTCACAAAGGTTCTGGCTCCAGTGATAGCTTACTTCAGGCTAAAAGGAATTCAAATCTATCCTTACTTGGACGACTGCCTGATTCTGGCTCAAGAAAAGGAAGACCTTCTACAGCATTTGGAATATGTTATAGCAGTGCTAAGATGCCTAGGGTATTCTGTGAGCGACATAAAGTCCAGTCTAGTACCCACACAAGACATGTGCTGTCTGGGTGTGAGACTGAATACAGCAGCCCAGATGGACTTTTAACCCAGGACAAACAAAAGAAACTATCCAGTTACTTCCATCAACTATCTCTTCAGTCCGGGCTGACTGCAAGGACAGTCCTTCAAGCCTTAGGGTTCATGGCATCTTGTATTCTGGTGCTTCCCAATGCCAAACTGCATATGAGGAAGCTACAATGGTATCTAAAAATCTATGGACACAGCACTGCCAGGATTTGGACACTGTCATTCAAATAATACCTTGCATTCAAAAGGAATTTTGTGGTGGGCTCAGGAATGTCACCTAAACAAGGGACTCTCTGTGACCCGGCCAGAGGCGAGTCAGATTCTAACGACAGATGCCTCAGACATTGCTTGGGAGCTCATCTAGATGGAAAATGGATACAAGACAAGTGGCCTGCCAGACTACAGCATCTACATATCAACATGAAAGAGATGTTAGCAGTCCAGTTTGCATTAATGGCTTTCAAGGAGTTACTTCTTCCAGGGCAGGTGTTGATTCTAACAGACAACACAACTGTCATGTGGTACATCAACAAACAAGGGGAACACATTCTTACCCATTGTGCAGGCAAGCAATGATTTTATGGGAGACTGCGCTCAGCTTGCAACTAACTCTTCAGGCAAGGTTTCTGCGGGAGCACAGAACTCCTTAGCAGATGTGTTAAGCAGGCAAATCATGGATCCCCACAGTGGAAACTAACTCTTCATGTATTTCAAAATTGACAGTGTCATGGGGAACTCCAGACATAGATCTGTTCGCTTCTCCACTAAACCACCAGCTGCCAAAGTTTTGCACGAAGGGATTTCATCACACAGCTTGGAAAGTGGATGCTCTTTCTTTCAGTTGGAAAAATCTTCATGTGTATGCTTTTCCACCTCTGCCTCTTCTCCCAAAGGTGCTTCTAAAGGTCAGACAAGACAAGCCAAGGATGATTTTAATAGCTCCAGATTGGCCTCGGCAGCACTGGTACCCATTACTGCGGAGTCTGGTAAGGAAGCCTCCATGGCCTTTACCCTTGATTCCACACCTGTTGTCTCAGAGGGACGGTCGTCTGCTCAATGTCAAGCTTCACTCTCTTCATCTAACAGCCTGGCATATTCTGTTTTGAAAGACAGTAGGTCTCAACTTCCTCAACAAGTTTTAAATGTGATTATGGAAGCCAGAAGACCTAGTACAAGGAAAGTGTACTCAGAAAAATGGAAGAGATTTTTATTTTGGACTGCAGCAAAGAATTTGGAGATTTCGGAGCCTAATTTGAGTGTGGTTCTTCAATATCTTACTGAGTTATTGGACAAAGGTTTGTCTTTCTCTTCCATTAAGATTCATGCTGCAGCAATTTCAGCTCACTATGATTGTGACCCACCATTGTTTTCACATCCTTTGTTCAAGCAATTTCTTAGAGGGGCAAAGAATATAAGACCCCGTAGAGCTCCTACTCCTGCTTGGGATCTCAATTTTGTGTTGGAGAAACTTACTCTACAACCTTTTGAGCCTCAAGGCTACTGCTGAACTGAAATACTTGTCATGGAAGACTGCTTTTTGTTGGCCATTACTTCTGCAAGAAGGGTTTCTGAGTTACAGGCCCTTATGGCGGTTGAGCCTTTTTGATTTTTCATAAGGATAGGGTATCATTACGTACTAATCCTTCCTTTATGCCTAAGGTGGTTTCTAGTGTGGCTTTAAACCAAACTATTCATTTGCCTACTTTCTATGCAGATCCCCAAAATAAAGGGGAAAAGATTTTGCACACTTTAGATGTACACAGGCAATTGCGTTATTATTTAAGCAGGACTAAGGATTTTAGGCAGTCTCAGCAGTTGTTTGTTTCTTTTGCTTTGAGTTCACAGGGCAAGCCTGTGTCAAAACAAACTATTTCTAGGTGGATTGGGTTCTGCATTGCATTTTGTTATTCCCATCATGGCAAGGAGATTCCAGCTGGGATTAGGCCTCATTCCACTAGGGCTACTGCCACTTCAACAGCATTTCTAAGGGGATGGCAACTAAGGATATTTTGGAGGCAGCTACTTGGAGTTCAGTGCATACTTTCTCTAAGCATTACCACCTTCCTCTCTACTCTAAGTCTAGGGCTGGTTTTGCCACAGCTATTTTGCAAGGCATGTTATCAGCTCCTGCTTCCTTATGATTTGCCAGCCTCCCTTACCTCTGCTTTGGGATTCTACCCAATAGTTAGGACTGCAGCAATGTGGAATGAAGAACATAGTACAGTTTTGTACCTACCATAAATGTAGATGTTCGAGGATCCACATTGCTGCAGTCCAATTTACCCTCCCTCCTTCCCCTCTGTATTTAGGGGTGGTTGTGTAGGTGAGATTATATTCTGGTACCTTTGTATATATTGTATATATTTTTGGTGCAGGTATGTTGGGTGTGTTTTGGTTTTGGCCTTGTCTTTTTAGGGTCTTCTGACATCTGGGGCAAGAAAAGACTGAGGATATGACGTCGGTCATGCGCATTAGTACCCTGACGTACTGACGTCAGTCTAATGCGCCGTGACCGACGTCAGCCATATACTTTGGTATTCGGGCCGACTGGACAGCGGACTACCCAATAGTTAGGACTGCAGCAATGTGGATCCTCGAACATCTACATTTATGGTAGGTACAAAACTGTACTTTATCTGTCCCACCTTGCTGTTCAGGGATCATCCAGCTCCATTCGCCCCCGCTTTGCTTGGGGTCACCCCTCTCTTCTACCCTACTCACATTCCCACCCACCCCACTTTAAATTCATTTATAGCTAACCCAACCTTTGCCGCTAACTCTTTTATTCCATTTAATTTACTTCTTCCTTTAATATGTTCCTCCCTCTCTTCTCATCCTTTATTTTTCTTTTCCTATCCAATCTCAACTCCCATCACACACCTCTTAATCTAAATCCTAATTCTCCTACCTACCCTCACTACACTGTACTTTCCATAAGTCACTACTCCTCAGTAATATCACCCACCCTCTTTAGTAGTATTTAAATAACCCTCCCCAAAATCAGAATACGTCCTCTGACCTCTTCATATGACAAAACCAGACTTGAATTCCTCTCACCCTACACTTTTAATTCACTTCTTCTTTATTTCCCTTACTACATCTTAGGTGACATTCACCCTAACCCTGGTGTACTTTTTACCTCATCTTCTCTTTCACATATACTTTGGAAGATGCTAACTGTACTCCGTAACATCTCTTCTTTTACTCTGTAAACATCCATAGCATTCTTAACAAAATAACTGAATTTCATTCTTTGATAGATCAATACTCCCCCAAACATTGCTCAAACCATGCAACTCTGGCGATGAATTTCTGGTTATAATAATCTACACCAAGATAGAACTGCTAAAAAAGGTAATGGTGTTGCTATTATGTACTCTGACCTCCTAACCTTATCCTTCATAACCAACCTTTCACCTTCATTTCACCTAGATGAATTCATCATTGCCAATTGCAAACTTAACAGCCACAAAACCCTAACAATCGTTGCAATTTACAGGTTCATAATACCCATCTGCCCTAGGGCATTTATAAGCCTAGCCAGAGTGTGTATGGCTTTCGCCACCCATTTTAAATTAATTTTGCTATGCCCTTTTTCGAGGTTAGTATACTGCGCTTCTGTCTAACAGTGACACAGAAGTGATACCTGGGGTAAACCTACGATCTCCCATCCACTCATCAAGATTCCTCTTGAAGAGAGTCAATGAGGGACTCTGCCTAACCTGGACTGGGATTTTATTCCAGAGTGAAGGGAGCCTCTGGATTATGAATCTGTCTCTCCAGCATGTCCTATTTATTTCAGTGCTGAGGTTTAAGTCCCTCGAGCGTGTAGCTCGATGGGATTTGGATTTTCTGAGGTGCAGCATGTCCATTAATTCCGGGTTGGACATGGCTTTATAAGTCAGGCACAGATCGCCTCTGAGCAGGCGGTATGCCACTGAGTAGAGCTGGAGTTTCTTTAACCGGGCAGCATACGGCATCTGTTTGAGCCCCTTGATCCTCTTGGTGAGGTACTTTTGGGGTCTTTCCAGTTGCTGCAGGTGTCTGGTAAGGTACATCCCAAAAGGGGCATTGTACTCAATTATGGGCCTGATGAGGGATGAGTAAAGAGGCACGATGACCTCCCCTGATCTAGATGTGAATCCCTTCATGATTAGGTGGGCTATATAAAATGTTTTTCTAACCACTTTGGCCACGTGGTTGTCAAATGAGAGATTGCTATCAACTTGGGTCCCCAGGTCCCTAATTACTTCTTCTGTACTTTTGGATTACCACCTATGTGGTAATTTGTGGGCATTTTGTTTTTGCCAAAGGGGATGACTATACACTTTTTGGCGTTTAGCTTGAGGCCATGGCTCTGGCACCATTTGTCTGTTTCTATGAGGCCCTTTTGGAGGATGCTTGTGTCAGCTGGAGAGTCTATTATGGTGCCCAGTTTGCAGTCATCTGCGAACTTGGTCAGCCACAGTCCTTCCATGTTGGCCTGTACCTCAGAAATATATACCGAACAAGAAAGGTCCCAAGACTGAGCCTTGTGGGACGCCACTTGTAACTGGTTTGGAGTCTGACATGGCTCCAGCTTTTCTAACCATGTGGGTTCTGTCCGTGAGCCAGTTTGCAACCCATCTAGTGACATAGGGGTTGATATTTAAGCTGGTGAGCTTATCTATAATGCCCGAGTGGGGTATTGTATCGAAGGCTTTTGCGAGGTCCAGGTAGGCTGTGTGGACCACCTTCCCCTTGTCAATGGCCTTGGTGACTGTTTCAAAGAAATTGACCAGGTTTAAGAGGCAGGATCTGCCCTTAACAAAGCCGAACTGGGTAGGATCCAGTGTCTATAGGTCCACAATATCTTTATTTATAAGGTCCATGATGATCCTTTCCATAGCTTTGCAGACCAAGCTAGTGAGACTTATGGGGCGATAGTTTCCAGGATCCGTTGAGGCACCACCTTTGTGGAGAGGGACCACTGTTGCTGTACTCCACTCTTTGGGTACATATCCTGTAGTAAGGCTGAGATTGAACAGTAGTTTTAGGTTTGGGTTTAGCTCTTCTTGGAGTTCATGTAGGATGCAGCCCGGGACACCGTCTGGTCCCATTGATGCTGTGTTTCTTGCTTTGGAGGGCAGCTCTTACCTGAGCATCTGAGATGTCAGGGGCAGCACTCTGCTGGGATAGATATTAGCCCTTTTGGTGGGGAGGGAGAAGTTTGCGCTGAACCTGTCAGCTAGGATGTTGGCAATGTCTGTGGGTTCGGTGTATTTTTTGTCATTTTGGACTAATTCTGAGCATATCTGGGAATTCCACCCAGGTTCCTAACATAACTAAAGAAAGCCTTGTGATTATCCTTAGTGTCCTGTGCAATTTTTCTCTCGAAGCTGGCCTTAGACGATTTTATGAGTGCCCGTAGTTTTTTGCTAATACTGATCAGAGATGCCTTCCCTTTTTGGGATTTTGCTCTGTCATGTAGTAGCTTCCTCCTCCTATTGTATAGTTTGTTTATGGCTGGCGTCCACCAGACAGGACGTCTGCCTTTGGAGGATTGGGTCTTGGTTTTATTTGGGATTGCATGATCCATGCATTCCTGAAGGTGTTCATAGAATGCGTTTATAAAGGATTTTGTGGTCTGGGCCATATTATCCAGAGGCCCGGGGGCTTTGAAGGATTCCACCTCTGTTTTGAGGAGTGTGAAATTTGCTTTAGAGAAGTTTTTCACTGTGGTTTTCTGGGCATGGGGTGGGGTCGGGATGTGAATATCCAGTGAGATTAGTTTATGGTCTGATCTTACCAGTGAGGGATACACTTCTGGTCTGGAGCATAGAGTCCCCGTGTTGGTGATGATCAGGTCCAGTATGTTTTCCCCTCTTGTGGGAGTGGTAACAAGTTGTTCCATAGCATTTGAGTTTATAAATTCTAGGAACCTTTGGGCTAGGGTGTTGGATCTAGAGTAATGCTCTCAGTCTATGGTTGGGTAGTTGAAGTCACCCAATATAATGGTGTTTAGAGAGACCTTCATATTTTCCAGTGTTCTCAGGAAGGCCGAGTAGGGTTCCTGGGTTTGGGAGGGTGGTCTGTAGCAGGCTATAAACTGGAAGGCAGTTTTACCCACTGTTAGTTGCACATGGATAGTCTCTGATGCTTCGTGCTGTGCCACCAACCTGGAGGTGTGGGTATCTTTGTGAATATTGATACTCCCCTCCTTTTGTGGTTCGGTCCAAGTTTTGGGGCCAAAAAGCATGGTATGAGGTATAACCTGGTAGTGCTGGGGTGCTCTCGAGAGCCTTGAACCAGGTTTCTGTTACTGCACAGATATCGATGCTCTCCATGCTAAGGAGAGTTTCGAAGTCGTGCATCTTGAGGTTTAGACGTCTGGCGTTGACTAGCATTACGCTTAGTTTCTTATCGCTTGTGATACCTATGGAGGTGGGTTTCTCCTTTGAGCCTTGCCTAAAAAGACACTATGGGGTAGCAAGAGCCTTTGCCAATATCCAAAGCCCAGGGTGACAGGTGCAAGCCGTCCCTAGCGAAGCATCGTGGCTTGTCGAGCATGTCATCCCAGGCTGACAGGCATTGGATCCCCTTTGAATGACACCAATACTTAAGCCAATTGTTGAAATTGATAATCTTGTCTTCATACTGTGGCATCATTCTTGGTGAGGGTAAGATGATACTCAAGGTCAGGGTCATACCGGCCTGGGCTACATGCCCAGAGAGCTCCTCTATGTCTCTTTTCATGTAGTCCAGGGAGGTACGTCTCAGGTCATTCACACCAGCATGGACAATGACCGAGTCATATTTGTACTTGCCTTGGAATGACCTGAGTGCTTGTGTTATGTGGCGGATCCTAGCACCCGATAGGCAGCTCACCGTGACCTTCTCCTTGTTCAGCCCGGTGAGCGGGACGTCAGTGTGCCTGATGATAGTCACCTATTACAAGTGTATCAGGTGTGTTGTTTAACCTTAAGGGCTGTGACTGTTCGGCACACTGGCTTTGTGAGCTATGTGTTGCATGTGTTTTGTTTTGGGGTAGCGGTTGCTTGGGTGTCTGCTTTGGAGGTCTCTGCTGCTTAGGCAGATTTTTATTTAGAGCCTCCGAGTATGTTTTTGTGTGTTTATGTGTTTGGTTTGCTGTCGTGGTAGGTCTATGTGAGACTGGAATTGTAGTGAGTGTGGTTTTCTTCTCCTCCTGACTGGATACGCCAGTACTGAGTTGAGAGAGCTTAGCCTCCAGTTTGGCTATATGGTTGCATCTCTCACATGTGTTGGAATTTGTTGGGAGGAGGAGAGGGTTGTCTGTGTACATTAGGCAGTTGTAACATTGCCTCAAGATTCCCAGGTTCACCAGCTGGACCGGAGAGGAGATTCCAAACTGACCTTTGGACAAGCTAGAATAGTATTGGGAATTCCTTTATAATTGAAAAAAAGGGCCAATGGGGAACAAGTTACTCAAGGGGAGTTTGTGAGGGTGTAGTGCTTTTAATTTTTTAGTGCTGACTTATATAATTGCTTTAGTGAGCAAGTGCTAGGCTTTAGCATAGGAATAGGGTGTTTATTATGAGAACTAGATCAGTTCCAAGGCTCAAACCCAAATAAGCGGCGCTGCTCGAAGCGCTATGCACAAAATCACATAAGCCGCTACAGCGGGTTTTATACAGGCGGACTTGAAAGAGCTAGAAATTGGCCCAAAACAGCCAACAGACTACCAGATTCATGTGCTGGGAACACTCCTCCAGGGACAGATTGCTTGCTCCAAGCTCCCCACTGCCACTGGTGAACAAAGAAGCCTCCCTCTATCCAAGAAAGGAAATGGCAACACAGGAACTTTCCAAAAGTCCAGAATACATTTTATATAGATATAGATATATAGATTATATCTATATAGATTAGATATAGATATATAGATATATATAGATATAGATATAGATATATATATATATATATATATATATATATATATATATATATATATATATATATATATATATATATATATATATATATATATATATTCTAGACTGGCATCTTAGGTTCATAGGTTGGTACTGGTCTATCTGCCCGAAGGCATATATTAGCCCAGCCATGTTGTGCGGTATTCACCACCCCTTTAGTAGTTTCCTAGACCCTTGTACTAGCAGCTAGTACCCTTGACCCCTATCTAGTAGTGCTGTTGGTGTGATCCCCGGTGTGAACTTTCTGTTACCCATCCCCCTCCTCAAGGTTCCTCTTGAAGAGTGATAGTGAGGGGCTCTGTCTTATGCAGATCGGGACCCTGTTCATAGTAAGGGAAGTCTCTGCGAAGGGAATCTATCCCTCCAGCACGTTCTATTCATTGTTGTGTTGAGGTTTATATACCTAGATCGTGTAGCTCGAGTAGATTTGGTTTTGCTAAGATGGAGCATGTTCAACAATTCTGGGTTGGACATGACTCTGTACGTTAGACAGAGATCGCCTCTGAGAAAGCGGTATGCAACATAGAACAGTCTTAGATTTTTCAGTCATGCTGCATAGGGCAACTGTTTGAGGCCAGTAATTTTCTTGGTTAGGTATCTCTGTGGTCTCTCCAGCTGCTGGAGATGTCTAGCCAGGTACATTCCAATTGGTGCATTGTACTCAATAATGGGTCTGATGAGGGAAGAGTAGAGGGGCACCATTACATCCTTAGATCTTGATGCGAACCCTTTCGTGATCAGATGGGTCACATAGAAGGATTTTCTAACCACTTTGGCAACATGGTTATCAAAGGAAAGCTGACTATCTACTTGGGTCCCTAGATCCCTTATTTCTTCTTCAGATTTCAGGGGATTACCTCCTATGTTGTAGTTTGCGGGTACTCTGTTTTTTCCAAAGGGGATTACTACGCATTTTTTTGCATTTAGCTTGAGACCATGGCTTTGACACCATGCATCAGTCTCATTTAGGCCCTTCTGGAGGATCTCCATGTCGGCCGGAGACTCTATTATAGCACCCAGTTTGCAGTCGTCTGCAAACTTAGTCAGCCACAGCCCTTGCGTGCTTGCCTGTACTTCTGAGAAGTATATGCCAAACAGGAGGGGCCCCAGGACAGAGCCCTGAGGCACACCACTCGTTACAAGTCTGGATTCGGGCATAGATCCTGCTACTCTTACTTTATGGGATCTGTCGAGCCAGTTTGCGATCCGTCTTGTGACGTAAGGGTTTATGCCCAGGCTGGTGAGCTTATCAATAATACCTGAATGGGGAACGGTGTCAAATGCTTTAGCAAGGTCAAGGTAGGCAGTGTGTACCTCCTTTCCCTTATCTATAGCCTGAGTAACTGTCTCGAAGAAATCCACCAGGTTCAGGAGGCATGATCTGCCCTTGACGAAGCCGAACTGTGTGGGGTCCAGCGACTGGAGGTACGCAATCTCACCATTTATGAGTTCCATAATGATTCGCTCCATAGCCTTACAGATCTTGTCTGTAATCCAAACCTCTATCACCACCCTGAATCCTTACCTGACTCTATTAGCAATCATGCCCCTATATGAGTCGAAGATACTCTCCTCACCTTTCTAGACTTCATAAATTTAAAGTATGCCGTAAGCTTACAAACTTTGCCTCTCATAAATGTAATCATTTTTCTCTCTGCTATAGACTGGTCCTTCCTTGTATTCCTACCTCTTAGTGAAGCTGTTCTTCAGTTAATTTCCATATTCCTAAGTATACTTTACTCCTTCGCTCTTTCTAGAACTATTAGGGTGAAATCACTTTAACCTGAATGGCTCACCAACTCTACTCAGTCCTTATCCAAAAAAAGAGACTCCATGTGGGAACTTTGGTCTAAGACCCGCTCTCCTACTGACTTCAGGTATGAGGAATTCCATAACTTAACCAAAAAAAGCACATAATTATTGACAAAAAGAACTTCTACCTATCACCACAAACTACTAAACCTAGAAATCCTAAAAATTTTTGAAATACTATCAACCAAATTCTCCACTCAGCTAATCCTTCTACTACCAACACCACCCCCAGTAACACACTGCTAGAAACTGCACAAGTTTGCTTATGGTATAAATGAAGTAAGAATTGAAAATGGATGCAAAGTTCCTACCAAATTAACCCCATACCTTCCACTATCCACATACCACAAAATAATCTATTCTCACGAAACACTGTTTAGTCAGCTACATCAAAAGACAACTTCTCAAGCTAAAACCATGTTCCCCATCAGCTGGCAAGCTGCCTTCAGTCTTTCCAAAGGCAACTGCTAACCCCATAGCATATCCTGTTTCAATCCTCATCTGCTCTATTTGTGAATCCACTAAATTTTACACAATACCAATTCACAAAGGTGGAAATTCTGTAGAGATTTCTAATTTTAGACCCATTGCCATACTCTCTCCCCTTTCAAAAATTCCTGAACACTGTGTTCATAAACAAATCTCAGCTTCTCTGATACATGAAAACATGATCACCCCTACCAAACATGGCTTCTGCTCTCACCACAGTACCTCCACTGCACTTATTTCCTTTTGCCAACTCCATTTCACTAGCCTTAGATAATAATAAATTAGTGTTTTGCCTCTTAGATCTTTCTAAGGCATTTGACACGGTCTCTCGTTACATCCGTCTCTCTAAACTCTCTCCAGTCAACCTGTCTTCTTCTTTATCCTGGTTCAACAGCTACCTCAGTGATAGACAGCAATCTGTAAAGTGGGCACTCTGCTCTATCTCTTTATCCCCGTCAAAGTTCTATTTTAGGCCCTCTACTGTTTAATATCTTTATTAACGAACTTTTATACATCTTGTCCTGAGTCCATCCTTCATACACTATCCAGATGACTACACTATCATCTCTGTTGCTGACAATCCTACTTGACCCCCTGACCCTTCCTTCAACCTCACTGAAACATGGCTGTGCAATAATTAAGTCATACTTAACCCCAATAAGACGAAACAACTTCTCTTCCTCCCAAAGTCACTTTATCATTTCAAGTCCTCTTTTACCATCTCTTTCCTTTAATAATTACATCCATTACAGCTGATTCCCAGACCAAACTCCTTGGAGTAATTTAAAGGTGACCAACTTAAATTTGATTTTCATGTTCTTCACAGTATAAAGAAAACCCATCAAAAGTTTGGCCTTTCGTATAGAAAGATGTTCTTCACTCCCAAGCATATCATCTCCCTAACCTCTTTTACAGATCCCAAATCTTGACCAACTTACAGTCCTCACTACTTTCCAAGCTTGAAACTACCTACAGCAAAGTTGCTAGATTTGGAGCTAACATGCCCTCTCGATCTCACCACTGTCTTTCTCTGCATAGGTTCTTTGATTGGTGCTAGGCTATCGACCATAGGGCCTATACAAGCCTAGCCATAACAATTCCCTGGCTATTTCTTTCCACACTATTTACTTCCCTGGACCCTTGTCAAGTAGGGAGACTGACGTGATCCCCGGGGTGAATTTACTTTCTCCCATCCAGTCGTCAAGGTTCCTTTTGAAGAGGGCCAAAGAGGCGCTTTGCTTGACATGTATGGGCTGTCTATCCCAGAGGCTGGGGAGTCTCTGGGTCAGGATCCTATCCTTCTAGCATGTTTTGTTTATTGTGATGACAAGGTTTAGATCCCTGGAGCATGTGGCTCTTGAGGGATTGGGAATTCTTTGTGTAACATGTCCAAAAGCTCTGGTTTTGACATGGCCTTGCATGTTAAGCAGAGATCGCCTCTGAGTAGACAATATGCGACAGAGTATAGCTGGAGTTTTTTAAGGCAGTGAGCGTAGGGCATCTGCTTTAAGCCTGTGATTCTTTTAGTGAGGTATTTCTCCGGCCTTTCCAGTTGTTGCAGATGTCTTGAGAGGTACATACCAAACAGGGTGTTGTATTCTATAATGGGTCTAATGAGGGATGAGTACAGTGGACAATGGCCTCCTTTTTTCTGGATGAAAAGCCCTTAGTGGTGAGGTGTGCCACATAGGATTTCCTGACTGTTGTGACGATGTGGTTATCGAAGGTGAGACCACTGTCCACCTGTGTCCCCAAGTCTTTTATCACACTTTGTGTTTAGTGTACTGCCACTTAAGTGGTAATTCACGGGTACATGTTTTTTTCCCCAAAGGGGATAACTATACATTTCTTGGCATTGAGCCCATGGCTCTGACACAAAGCATCTGTTTCTGTAAGGCCCTTTTATAGAGTATTCACATCATTTGGGGATTCAATAATGACTCCCAGTTTGCAGTCATCTGCGAACTTTGTTAGAGTCCCTTAGTGTTGGCCTGTACTTCAGAGAAGTAGATGCCAAACAAGAGCGGTCCCAGGGCTGTACCCTGAGGTACTCCACTTGTCTGGAGCTGGATTTGGAGTCTGCTACTTTGTACAGTGTGGGTTCTGTCAGCCAGCTGGCAACCCATTGATTGACGTAGGGATTAATGCCCAGCTTAGTAAGTCTGTTTATGATTCCAGAGTGGGGGATGGTCTCAAAGGCCTTGGCGAGGTCCAGATAGGCTGTGTGGACTGCCTTACCCTTGTCCATGGCTCTGAAGACTGATTCGAAGAAATCAGTCCGGTTCAGGAGACTAGATCGGCCCTTCATGAACCCAAACTGGGTGGGGTCCAGTGTTTGAAGGTTGGCTTGAGTTTCCTAACCAGTTACTATTTACACAACTACTTGTTCATTCTATTTTGAATAATCCCTTTTCCTGCCCTAGTATCTCCTCAATTGTCTCTCTCTATAAACCCCCTTCAGTCCCTTAGAAGCACTGGCCTAAATCTGTTACTAATTCACAAACCAAAAAAATCTTTTGGTCGGACTCTTTCTTGCTACTTTCCTGCTATTTCTTGGAACAAGCTTCCCTTGACTCTCAGAAAATTACCCATATGCATGATTTCAAGAAATCTCCTAAAGGGTACCTTGATAGCTCCTGGATCTGCCAGTGTATTCATCCTATGTGAACCCACTTCTTTTCTTCTTTCACTATCCTCTCTATTCTTACCTTCTCTACTTTTTTCTCTCTAATTTTGCCACGTTGGATTGCAAAGATGTCTAGTGACTAAATACAATTGTCTTTTCTTAATGTTCAGTTATTAATAATATTACCTATATTCTTTCTACTTATGTTATTGTTCTGTTCTTTCTATATTGTTCTTTGTTGTTGCTTATCATAGTTTTATAATGTTATATATTTTTGCTAAAATTTCTATTGTATATTTTTACAGTAGATTCATCAGTCCTCTTTTCCTTTTTTTTTTTGCTTATTGTATAACAGTGCCTCTCTAGGAACTCTCATTTATTTATTTTTTTCAATATGTTGTTACTTTACTTTTAATATTGTTAATTTTTCCTACTGTGCATATATGTAATATGGAGCTTTTCTCTCCGGACCTCTGCTGAAAATGAGGTCTTCATTCGGACT